>NC_068277.1:1877440-1932440 GCF_025860055.1 Xyrauchen texanus | reverse complement strand
ACTCGCGGTGGTGGCTTGTGTGTTTACATCAACACGGAATGGTGCAAGAACTCTATGCTAGTCTCTAGTTACTGTTCATCGCTGTTGGAGCTTGTGACTGCTAGATGCAGACCTTTTTATCTACCATGGGAATTCACCACTGTTTGCATAACCGGAGTTCACCACTGTTTGCATAACCATTACATTCCCCCCAGCGCTAACACTAAGGAAGCGCTCTGTGAACTGTATGGGGCTATGAGCGAACTGCAGAACGCTCACCCCGACGGACTGTTTATTGTCGCCGGAGATTTCAACCATGCAAATCTCAAGACAGTGCTCCCTAAATTCCATCAGTATGTGGACTTTGCAACAAGAGGGGCTGAACGGCTTGATCTTGTTTACACAAACATCCCAGGCGCTGCCGGGCGGAGCCCCGCCCCCACCTCGGCTACTCAGACCACATCTCTGTTATGTTAATTCCAGCATACAGACCGCTCATCAGACGCACAAAACCGCTTCAGAAGCAGGTGAAAACCTGGCCAGCAGGAGCCATCTCTGCTCTTCAGGACTGTTTTGAGTGTACTGACTGACACATGTTCAGGGAGGCTGCAACATATGGCGATTCTACCAACTTGGAGGAATACACAGCATCAGTGACCAGCTACATCAGCAAGTGCATTGATGATGTCACTTTCTCCAAGACCATCACCACACGCTCCAACCAGAAGCCGTGGATGACTGCGGAGGTGCGCACGCTGCTGAGGTCCCGAGACTCCGCCTTCAGAGCAGGCGATAAGGCAGCCCTAAGGACAGCTAGGGCCAAACTGTCATGGGCAATCAGAGAGGCAAAGCGCGCACACGCCCAGAGAATCCACAGTCACTTCCAGGACAGCGGTGACACGCGGCGCATGTGGCAGGGCATCCAGGCCATCACCAACTACAGGACAACATCAGTTGCCTGTGACAAAGATGCCTCCCTTCCAGATGCGCTGAACGACTTCTACGCTCGGTTTGAAGTGCAGAACGATGTGATGGCGAGGAAGGCCACCCCTCCTCCCAACGACCAGGTGCTCTGTCTTACCACGGCAGATGTGAGGAAAACTCTACGTAGAGTCATCCCACGGAAGGCTGCTGGACCTGGGCCATTCCTGGCAGAGTGCTCAGAGGATGTGCAGACCAGCTAGCAGATGTTCTTACCGACATCTTCAACATCTCTCTGAGCAGCGCCGTCGTTCCAATGTGCTTCAAGGCCACCACCATCATCCCCATGCCAAAGAAGTCTTCAGTGTCCTGCCTCAACGACTACCGTCCCGTCGCACTTACACCCATCACCATGAAGTGCTTCGAGAGGCTCGTCATGAGGCAGATTAAGACCCAGCTGCCCCCTCACTAGACCCACTGCAGTTTGCGCATCGTTCAAACCGTTCAACGGACGATGCCATCACCACAACCCTCCATCTGTCCCTCACCCACCTAGACAATAACGACTTCGAATGCTGTTCATAGATTTCAGCTCAGCATTCAACACAATCATTCCCCACCACCTGATTGGAAAGCTGAACCTGCTGGGCCTGGACACCTCCCTCTGCAACTGGATCCTGGACTTCCTGACTGGGAGACCTCAGTCAGTCCGGATCGGGAACAGCATCTCCACCACCACCACACTGAGCACTGGGGCCCCCCAGGGCTGTGTGCTCAGTCCACTGCTGTTCACTCTGCTGACTCACGACTGTGCAGCAATGCACAGCTCGAATCACATCATCAAGTTCGCCGATGACACGACCGTGGTGGGTCTCATCAGCAAGAACGACGAGTCAGCATACAGAGAGGAGGTGCAGCGGCTGACGAACTGGTGTAGAGCCAACAACCTGTCCCTGAATGTCGACAAAACAAGGGGAGAGCACAAGGTGAACACACTCCGCTGAACATCGACGGCTCCTCTGTGGAGATCGTCAAAAGCACCAAATTCCTTGGTGTTCACTTGGCGGAGAACCTCACCTGGTCCCTCAACACCAGCTCTATCACCAAGAAAGCCCAGCAGCATCTCTACTTTCTTCGAAGGCTGAGGAAAGCACATCTCCCAACCCCCATCCTCACTACATTCTATAGAGGGACTATTGAGAGCATCCTGAGCAGCTGCATCACTGCCTGGTTTGGGACTTGCACCATTTCGGACCACAAAGCCCTGCAGAGGATAGTGAGGACAGCTGAGAAGATCATCGGGGTCTCTCTTCCCTCCATCAAAGACATTTACAAAAAACACTGCATCTACAAAGCAACCAGCATTGTGGACGACCCCACACACCCCTCACACAAACTCTTTACCCTCCTGCCGTCTGGCAAGAGGTACCGAAGCATTCGGGCACTCACGGCCAGACTGTGTAACAGCTTCTTCCCCCAAGCCATCAGACTCCTCAATACTCAGAGACTGGTTTGACACACACGTGTCCTGAGTTGCACTTTAATTACTGTCACTTTATAACTGTCTGCTACCTCAATAACTGCTATGTGCATAGAACATTATCTCGTAGTATGTTATGTTTACATTTTTAGAAACTGTCATCTTTTTGCACTACTGAGTACTGGTCGGCGCTGCACTGTCTATTGTCCTGTTCATTGTCAGTAATTTGTTGTACTGTCCTGTACTTTTTGCACATGTTTGCACGTGCACTTTATATAGGTATATATAGGTAGTTTATATAGGTATTTTATTTCGTTGTGTAGTCTCATGTGGTCCTGTGTTTGTCCTTTGTTGTTTTTATGTAGCACCATGGTCCTGAAGGAACGTTGTCTCGTTTTGCTGTGTACTGTACTAACTGTATATGGTTGAAACGACAATAAAAACCACTTGACTTGACTTGACTTGACTTCTGTGCTGTAGGTCACTTAATAGTGAGCGTCTGGCATCTCTGTAATATTTTTCAATTAGAACGGAACCGAACTGATAATTAACTGTATTTTCTGTAGACCACTCTCGGCTTTAAATGGTTTACTCAAACTCAATATGTGCTGTACGACAAAAATCCACCAAAATGAATTATACTCCACATTCATTCTCAGCATGCCAGTCCATTTCTAAAATGAATTTAGAATCAAGAGACGTAATTTAATGTTTAAATCACTTCCATTATAAGTGCTTCACTTGAGCACACATTTTTCCTTTTCATAAAGAATCAAGAGACGAGTCAAAATACATTTTGTGTTAATCAACATTATGCCACAAATACTGTCGCTCGAGCTTAACTAATATTGTACCCAGAATATTTATTTAAAGCTGCAGCGGCACCAAACAGAATTACAATGGGTTTGCTTGAGCACCCAACTGGTTTGGACAAAATAACATCCACTCAACCATTGGTGTGAGTTTGGGGTGTGACTACCAAGTTAGTCTGACCAATGTCATATAGGGGGTGGAGGGGTTGAAACAAGTGTTTGAAACTTGATTGAAAAGGTCACGTTATTTAAACATTCTACATAAGACAATCCTTACAAAAAAATCTAAACTAGCCACAAGTTTTCAGCAGATTAGCCGCTTGTTACTTTAAAAAGCAAATGAGCTTTTGATTCGACGCAAATGTTTGCCACAAAGCTCATTTGCCTGTGAACATTTTCAGTGGCAAATTTGCCATGAACTCTCGATTTTCATAAGGGAAGTGAGGTGAAATCACGCTAAGCTTGTCTGTGCACAGTTCTATCCATTTTTTAACTCCTGTCATTAACTTTTTAAGTCAGTAAACATTGTACATTTCACAAGATACCTTCCAGGACATCTGAAATGGATGTTGTATAACTATTTGTAAAGTTCTGTTTACACTGAGCAAACTCCACCCACAAGAATTACATCAGTAATACCAGAAGTTAATGCACCTAGAAAAGTTTAACTTCAAAATGATGATTTAGACACTTTACAGCTCAACTAATACACATGTATACTGTTCAAGTCATATGCAACCTTCAATAAAAATAAAAGCTTCACATTTCTGCTTTTAAAACTTCTGTAACTTCCATTGTAGGTATTTTATCATGAAAGTTATTCCTTATATTTAAAAACTGATGACAGAGCTGAAGGTGTATGTGGAGAGCGGGGTGGGCCGAGCGGCGACTGTGCAGAGCTAGGCTTCGTTGGACACCTGCAGTGGATTATCTCGCCCATCTGTGGCTGATTACAACATTAACAGGCGAGAAATAAAGCCGCGGCAAGAGCTGCAGTGTGGGAGAGACACAGGGAGAGAAGGACAGACTCAACAAAGTTTATTTGTTGTGAAGCTGAAAAGCCAATAGAGTTTGTGTAGTGTTGAGCTGAAAAGCCAATAGAGTTTATGTGTAGTGTTGAGCTGAAAAGCCAATAGAGTTTGTGTAGTGTTGAGCTGAAAATCCAATAGAGTTTATGTGTAGTGTTGAGCTGAAAAGCCAATAGAGTTTGTGTAGTGTTGAGCTGAAAAGCCAATAGAGTTTATGTGTAGTGTTGAGCTGAAAAGCCAATAGAGTTTATGTGTAGTGTTGAGCTGAAAAGAAGAGTTTATGTGTAGTGTTGAGCTGAAAAGCAAAATTTATGTGCAATGTTGAGCTGAAAAGAAGAGTTTATGTGTAGTGTTGAGCTGAAAAGCAAACAGAGTTTATGTGTACTGTTGAGCTGAAAAGCAAATAGAGTTTATGTGTAGTGTTGAGCTGAAAAGAAGAGTTTGTGTAGTGTTGAGCTGAAAAGCCAAAAGAGGGTTTGTAAAGTAAAACTGAAAAACCAATAGTTTATGTGTAGTGTTGAACTGAAAAGCCAATAGAGTTTATGTGTAGTGTTGAGCTGAAAAGCCAATAGAGTTTATGTGTAGTGTTGAGCTTAAAAGCCAATAGAGTTTGTGTAGTGTTGAGCTGAAAAGTAAATAGATTTAATGTGTAGTGTTGAGCTGAAAAGCCAATAGAATTTATGTAGTGTTGAGCTGAAAAGCCAATAGAGTTTGTGTGTAGTGTTGAACTGAAAAGCCAATAGAGTTTATGTGTATTGTTGAGCTGAAAAGCCAATAGAGTTTGTGTAGTGTTGAGCTGAAAAGCCAATAGAGTTTATGTGTATTGTTGAGCTGAAAAGCCAATAGAGTTTGTGTAGTGTTGAGCTGAAAAGCCAATAGAGTTTGTTTAGTGTTGAGCTGAAAAGCCAATAGAGTTTGTGTAGTGTTGAGCTGAAAAGCCAATAGAGTTTGTGTAGTGTTGAGCTGAAAAGCCAATAGAGTTTATGTGTATTGTTGAGCTGAAAAGCCAATAGAGTTTGTGTAGTGTTGAGCTGAAAAGCCAATAGAGTTTGTTTAGTGTTGAGCTGAAAAGCCAATAGAGTTTATGTGTAGTGTTGAACTGAAAAGCAAATATATTTAATGTGTAGTGTTGAGCTGAAAAGCCAATAGAGTTTATGTGTAGTGTTGAACTAAAAAGCCAATAGAGTTTGTGTAGTGTTGAGCTGAAAAGCAAATAAAGTTTATGTGTAGTGTTGAGCTGAAAAGCCAATAGAGTTTATGTGTAGTGTTGAACTGAAAAGCCAATAGAGTTTATGTGTAGTGTTGAGCTGAAAAGCCAATAGAGTTTATGTGTAGTGTTGAACTGAAAAGCCAATAGAGTTTATGTGTAGTGTTGAGCTGAAAAGCCAATAGAGATTATGTGTAGTGTTGAGCTGAAAAGCCAATATAGTTAATGTGTAGTGTTGAACTGAAAAGCCAATAGAGTTTGTGTGTAGTGTTGAACTGAAAAGCCAATAGAGTTTATGTGTAGTGTTGAGCTGAAAAGCCAATAGAGATTATGTGTAGTGTTGAGCTGAAAAGCCAATATAGTTAATGTGTAGTGTTGAACTGAAAAGCCAATAGAGTTTGTGTAGTGTTGAGCTGAAAAGCCAATAGAGTTTATGTGTAGTGTTGAGCTGAAAAGCAAATAGAGTTTATGTGTAGTGTTGAGCTGAAAAGCCAATAGAGTTTATGTGTAGTGTTGAACTGAAAAGCCAATAGAGTTTATGTGTAGTGTTGAGCTGAAAGGCAAATAGCTTATGTGTAGTGTTGAACTGAAAATCCAATAGAGTTTATGTGTAGTGTTGAGCTGAAAAGCAAATAGAGTTTATGTGTAGTGTTGAACTGAATAGCCAATAGAGTTTGTGTTGTGTTGAGCTGAAAAGCAAATAGAGTTTATGTGTAGTGTTGAGCTGAAAATCCAATAGAGTTTATGTGTAGTGTTGAGCTGAAAAGCCAATAGAGTTTATGTGTAGTGTTGAGCTGAAAAGCCAATAGAGTTTATGTGTAGTGTTGAACTGAAAAGCCAAAAGAGAGTTTGTAAAGTAAAACTGAAAAGCCAATAGAGTTTGTGTAGTGTTGAAATGAAAAGCCAATAGAGTTTATGTAGTGTTGAGCTGAAAAGCCAATAGAGTTTGTGTGTAGTGTTGAACTGAAAAGCCAATAGAGTTTATGTGTATTGTTGAGCTGAAAAGCCAATAGAGTTTGTGTAGTGTTGAGCTGAAAAGCCAATAGAGTTTGTTTAGTGTTGAGCTGAAAAGCCAATAGAGTTTATGTGTAGTGTTGAACTGAAAAGCAAATATATTTAATGTGTAGTGTTGAGCTGAAAAGCCAATAGAGTTTATGTGTAGTGTTGAACTAAAAAGCCAATAGAGTTTGTGTAGTGTTGAGCTGAAAAGCAAATAAAGTTTATGTGTAGTGTTGAGCTGAAAAGCCAATAGAGTTTATGTGTAGTGTTGAGCTGAAAAGCCAATAGAGTTTATGTGTAGTGTTGAACTGAAAAGCCAATAGAGTTTATGTGTAGTGTTGAGCTGAAAAGCCAATAGAGATTATGTGTAGTGTTGAGCTGAAAAGCCAATATAGTTAATGTGTAGTGTTGAACTGAAAAGCCAATAGAGTTTGTGTGTAGTGTTGAACTGAAAAGCCAATAGAGTTTATGTGTAGTGTTGAGCTGAAAAGCCAATAGAGTTTATGTGTAGTGTTGAACTGAAAAGCCAATAGAGTTTATGTGTAGTGTTGAGCTGAAAGGCAAATAGCTTATGTGTAGTGTTGAACTGAAAATCCAATAGTTTATGTGTAGTGTTGAGCTGAAAAGCAAATAGAGTTTATGTGTAGTGTTGAACTGAATAGCCAATAGAGTTTGTGTTGTGTTGAGCTGAAAAGCAAATAGAGTTTATGTGTAGTGTTGAGCTGAAAATCCAATAGAGTTTATGTGTAGTGTTGAGCTGAAAAGCCAATAGAGTTTATGTGTAGTGTTGAGCTGAAAAGCCAATAGAGTTTATGTGTAGTGTTGAACTGAAAAGCCAAAAGAGAGTTTGTAAAGTAAAACTGAAAAGCCAATAGAGTTTGTGTAGTGTTGAAATGAAAAGCCAATAGAGTTTATGTAGTGTTGAGCTGAAAAGCCAATAGAGTTTGTGTGTAGTGTTGAACTGAAAAGCCAATAGAGTTTATGTGTATTGTTGAGCTGAAAAGCCAATAGAGTTTGTGTAGTGTTGAGCTGAAAAGCCAATAGAGTTTGTTTAGTGTTGAGCTGAAAAGCCAATAGAGTTTATGTGTAGTGTTGAACTAAAAAGCCAATAGAGTTTGTGTAGTGTTGAGCTGAAAAGCAAATAAAGTTTATGTGTAGTGTTGAGCTGAAAAGCCAATAGAGTTTATGTGTAGTGTTGAACTGAAAAGCCAATAGAGTTTATGTGTAGTGTTGAGCTGAAAAGCCAATAGAGTTTATGTGTAGTGTTGAACTGAAAAGCCAATAGAGTTTATGTGTAGTGTTGAGCTGAAAAGCCAATAGAGATTATGTGTAGTGTTGAGCTGAAAAGCCAATATAGTTAATGTGTAGTGTTGAACTGAAAAGCCAATAGAGTTTGTGTGTAGTGTTGAACTGAAAAGCCAATAGAGTTTATGTGTAGTGTTGAGCTGAAAAGCCAATAGAGATTATGTGTAGTGTTGAGCTGAAAAGCCAATATAGTTAATGTGTAGTGTTGAACTGAAAAGCCAATAGAGTTTGTGTAGTGTTGAGCTGAAAAGCCAATAGAGTTTATGTGTAGTGTTGAGCTGAAAAGCAAATAGAGTTTATGTGTAGTGTTGAGCTGAAAAGCCAATAGAGTTTATGTGTAGTGTTGAACTGAAAAGCCAATAGAGTTTATGTGTAGTGTTGAGCTGAAAGGCAAATAGCTAATGTGTAGTGTTGAACTGAAAATCCAATAGAGTTTATGTGTAGTGTTGAGCTGAAAAGCAAATAGAGTTTATGTGTAGTGTTGAACTGAATAGCCAATAGAGTTTGTGTTGTGTTGAGCTGAAAAGCAAATAGAGTTTATGTGTAGTGTTGAGCTGAAAAGCCAATAGAGTTTATGTGTAGTGTTGAGCTGAAAAGCCAATAGAGTTTATGTGTAGTGTTGAGCTGAAAAGCCAATAGTTTATGTGTTGTGTTGAACTGAAAAGCCAATAGAGTTTGTGTAGTGTTGAACTGAAAAGCCAATAGAGTTTGTGTAGTGTTGAACTGAAAAGCCAATAGAGTTTATGTGTAGTGTTGAGCTGAAAAGCCAATAGAGTTTATGTGTAGTGTTGAGCTGAAAAGCCAATAGAGTTGATGTGTAGTGATGAACTGAAAAGCCAACAGAGAGTTGATGTGTAGTGTTGAGCTGAAAAGCCAATAGAGTTTATGTGTAGTGTTGAGCTGAAAAGCAAATAGAGTTTATGTGTAGTGTTGAGCTGAAAAGCCAATAGAGTTTATGTGTAGTGTTGAACTGAAAATCCAATAGAGTTTATGTGTAGTGTTGAGCTGAAAAGCAAATAGAGTTTATGTGTAGTGTTGAACTGAATAGCCAATAGAGTTTGTGTTGTGTTGAGCTGAAAAGCAAATAGAGTTTATGTGTAGTGTTGAGCTGAAAATCCAATAGAGTTTATGTGTAGTGTTGAGCTGAAAGGCAAATAGAGTTTATGTGTAGTGTTGAGCTGAAAATCCAATAGAGTTTATGTGTTGTGTTGAGCTGAAAAGCAAATAGAGTTTATGTGTAGTGTTGAGCTGAAAAGCCAATAGAGTTTATGTGTAGTGTTGAGCTGAAAGGCAAATAGCTAATGTGTAGTGTTGAACTGAAAATCCAATAGAGTTTATGTGTAGTGTTGAGCTGAAAAGCAAATAGAGTTTATGTGTAGTGTTGAACTGAATAGCCAATAGAGTTTATGTGTAGTGTTGAGCTGAAAAGCCAATAGAGTTTATGTGTAGTGTTGAGCTGAAAAGCCAATAGAGTTTGTGTAGTGTTGAACTGAAAAGCCAATAGAGTTTGTGTGTAGTGTTGAGCTGAAAAGCCAATAGAGTTTATGTGTAGTGTTGAGCTGAAAAGCCAATAGAGTTGATGTGTAGTGATGAACTGAAAAGCCAACAGAGAGTTGATGTGTAGTGAATCTAAAAAGCAAACCTTTTGTGTACTGCTGAAAAGTGCAACAATAAATGTCTACGTCAAACTGGCTCCAGCTTCTTTCCTTTTCCAAGAACGCTGTGCCAAGAATACACGACCTGGTGAGACGCAACGGGTTCGTCAGCAAGCTACCGAAAGGGATGGTCGAGCGAGACCAGTACCATCGCCTGGCATCGCAGATGGAGGTGGACCAGCTGACTGAGGGCTGAGTGGGCAGCGTGTCCGGGAGCAGACCATTCTTTTTTGACACTACATATAAACAGTTTCATTGAGTCTCTATTTCTCCCTGTGTCTCTCCCCGACTGCATCTCTCGCCACGGCTTTATCTCTTGCCCGTTAATGCTGTAATTAGCTGGGCGAGATAATCCGCTGCAGGTGTCCAACCCAGCCTCACTCCGCACAGTTGGAGCTTGGCCCGCCCTGCTCTCCACAGTGTATTAAACCCAGAATATTCCTTTAAATGCTGGAGCTTCAACAGACGGAGTCTCTTCAAAGTCAGTTTCTGAGGGACTGGAGATGTTTGTCTTCAGCTGCTGTTGGATCATGATCTGAGAAACGTCTCACTGGCTGCTTTAAAGATTCTCTCTGTGGCTCGAAGAATCGCTACAGTCTCGGTTCACTTTCTCCTTTTCATTAGATCTCCTAAAATACTTCTTATCGATCGATGAACTACGTCACCTTGTACATCTAAAGACCTACAGATGATGCATGCCATTTCTGTACCACTAACACCACCAAACAGAATCAATAGACAGGTTTCCCCAAACACTCCCCCTGTCTGCCACTGGTCGAAACAGCAGATGTCCCGCCCCAAACTCACGTCATTGGTTGAGTAAGAAGTTGACACGTTACGTCGTTCAAACAAACAGATGCATGTTTTTATAGTCAAAGTGATTACACTCTTCAGGAATTCAAACGACCAATGGATTGACCAATCACAGGACAGGGCAACACACTGTCACCAGGAAGTTCGATTGAGGAAGTTCAACACTTCTGGCAACTTCTGAGAGTATAAAAATACAACCATCTGCCCTCGTTTGAAAACTGTGAGACTTTTGGTCAGGACTGGAGAACTTGCAGCAGGTGTGTGTGTGTGTGTGTGTGTATCTTGAGGGCTAAAATAGTTTCCTCCCACACAGGGTAAAATTAATTGCCGTCCCCTGCAGATCCCAGAACAGAGATTAATCACAGCACACCTTCAACGTGAGCTGCACACAAACATCTCACTGCCAACACACACAACCACAGAACAGGAGATTTATCAAAGCAGGAGTAAACACACACACCTCACAACACAAGGTATTTATCACAGCAAGAACACACACACACATATACAGAATATACTGTATTGTTTATATATATATATTGAAGAGAAAGCCTGAGACACAGCAGGTACGGTAAAGATATCTTGTGAGGGAAACTTTTAGAGCATTAGCTTCACAAATAGGTAAGAACTTAATGGAGTGTTTCAGCAGCTGAAATTGTATTCTACTTCAACTGCAGTGTGTGAGTTTATGTGTGTGTGTGTGTTTGTCCCAGTTTGTCTGAAATTAATTTCACTCCATATTTTTCAGAGTAGACTTCCAGCATGCTTGAGGGCTTTGAATAAAGTACTGCCAGTATTTTAAAGTAAATAAAAACTGCATATTTACGCAGAAGCCCAAAGCTGAAGTGTATACTTATGATCGAGTATGTATGTATGTATGTATTAAAACCAGAACAAGACATTAGTACCAGCGGCTTTCCATAGTTCAATGCACTTTTTGTACAACTCATAGTTTTGAAGCCTATTTTTGATTCGTTGGGTGTCTGTAAATATGCTCAAATAGGCATTGTGTTTTAATATAGAGTCCTGGACGCTTACAAATTCATTGAGCACATGTGTATATTACTCTTTGTTTTCAGGGTTATGTATCTCATATTTGGTACTTCCTGCATGTGGATGAACCCATTCTCAACACCGTCAGGCATTTTGACCATTCACACACATCTGAGAGGCTGAACACAGTTGGTATTTGGTGTTATCAATATTGTAGAACAAAGTGCTCATTACGTCGACTGCAAGACAACAACTGGTCGATCTCCATAAAAGATCACAGGAGAGAGAGAAACAACACAAATAATGAAAAATATGGACTTCTATAGTGTCAGAGTCTGATAGATCTGATAGATCTGCCCATAGCTCCACCCCTAGATCCGCCCATAGCTCCAGTCTCACAGCACTTTAAACTCCAACAAATAGTAAATGCAGTTTATGAAAACGTAAATGCCCCCTAACTTTACAAACCTCCTAAGTGTAAGCTCAGCCACCTCAGGAACTTTTTCCAACAAACTGTAAACCAAGTAACTAAGTACCACAATCCTACGAACTCTAAACCCATCCTCAAACAAACCCAGAGAGTTTTATCCCCGCCCTCTCCCGTCCCCCGGCATATTCTTACTATGTGAAGCTCCAGATAGTCTCCGAGACCCTTGGCGCTCTCCACCCGCACCAGCACCGCCTCTTTGAGCTGCGTGCTGAAGCCCACGGCCAACCGGTCTGCTCGCGTGCTCGGCCGGTCGTTCGGGGGCCATGTGTAGGTGATGAGGGCTCCTCCACGGCCGAAGATGTACGTCGTCCCAGCTGAAAGAGAGAAGAACATTTGTTTGATAAAGCAGACTAGTATGTGACCAGACGAAAAAGACACATCATGACGCTGAACACCTGTACAATGAACTTTACTGATGTGTTAATTACCTAACAAACACATCTTATATAGATGTGACATTAATCACTATATTCACAACATAAATGTCATATTACAACGTACATCTGCACAGACAATGAACAGGTGAACTAAGTTATGCACTGGTCAGTATATGTAACTTGTGTTGTGAATAAAAAAGTTTGGTCTGTTACATTTTGACACACATTTTCATCAATTAAAAATGCACTAAAACTATATGACATTTATCACTCAACATGTTTGACACACATGGGACAATGATCATCAGTACGATTCACCATTTATAATGGATAATTTTATTTTAACATGGTTGACAATGATTGGATGATGCTGAACATTACTCTCAATCTGAATTAATTATGTTAATTTATGATTTAATGTCTCAAAAACATTGAAGCCTTCACATTGTGTTGTTCCTGAAGGTCGTTGTGATTGAATGATAAATAATCTCAGACCTCACAGTCTCTCCTGTTATTTGGTGAATCTGATTTCACTGCTGCCAGATGGAGAGAACGATGGCATTAATCATATGTGTGTGAACTGAACCGTAACGTCAACATTGAGAGCTGTTTGCAGTCAAGTGACTTTCCAAAGGCTTGAAACTCGAAAATCTCTTGTGCATGCATCAGGCCGATTGGAATGAAGAGCCAATCAACACCATGGAATGAAAACCTACTGAACCTTATTCAGGTCTAAAAAAGACAAAGACATTTTAATAGTGTCTTTGAGTTGAACTTTGTTAGAGCTCGTAAGAGTTGGTTTGAATAGAATAGGGTTCAAATCATTTCAAACGGTCCGTTTCAATGAATCGATTCAACAGTTTGTTTGTATCATCACTCAGAAAAGTCCATTGAAGTCTTAATGTGACATTTATCAGCTATTTAAGGAATAGAAAAAAGAAAATCAGGTTTGGAACAACATGTGTGTGAGTAAATGATGAAATGATTGAGTGAACAAAATTGTGGGAAACACTAATTTCACTGCATTTTACTGTATTTTATGGCATTTTACTGGGATACAATGACTTTTGGATTTAAATTATGTTTTCTTTTATTGAAATAATAATTACAATAATAATAATAATAATAATAATAAATATAGCTGCAAGCAGCAATACCAGGGTCAAGCCAATTATCGGCACCATTAGCAGCAAAAGAAGCTTTGTGACATATTTCTGGTTAGAGTGATGAACAGTGTATGAGGAATTAGAAGTAAACTTTCAATCATATAAAAACCCATTTATTTAAAATATAACTAAAAATAGCTAGTTTATAGAATTTTTGTCCAGTATGTGTCACTGTTCTGAAACTGCTGAGGTACTATATGGGCATGATGGTTATCATGCAGGACAGCGTTCAAGATTTATAAGCCAAAATATAAAATCTCCTGACCAGTAGGGGGCAGTGTGGCAAAACACTGCAGGTAACCTCAAGGCCTAATGGTGATGACACGTACCAAGTTTTGCCCCAATCCCTCAAAGCGTTGCAGAGATACAGCCTCAAGTTACATTTTGCGTGTTGTTCGTCAAATTCGTTGAAGTGCAATTCAAAAACGGTAAGGTATATCAAAATTCTGTAAATACATTTTTGTCGTGAGTGTCTTTAGATGATGGAGGACAATTTTCATGCAAAATGAATGGTCTAGGAGGAGTTCAAAATAGTAGGTTTTCAAAACATGTATAAATGCGGGACAGGAAGTTTGCTTGATCATGGCATAATTGGTTACATTGTTCTCGGCATGAACCCCGGAATCTATCAAGACCAATCTCATGACAGTAGGCAAAAGGAGTCAATCGCTAAATTAGCATTTTTAGAAATAGCATTATAATTTGACCACTACGTGGCATTGTTCCGAAACTCAGCAGGCACCCTTGGTCATGGTGCCTATAACAAATAATACGTTTGGTATGAATACGCTAAAGCGTTACGGAGATATACCCTCATGTCCATTTTGGCGTGCTCTTCGTCCAATTCATTGAAGAGCCATTTTAAAACGGTATGGTTTATAAAAATTCTGTGAATAACTTTTTGTCATGAGCAGATAATGCAGGCCAATTCGTGCAAATCATACAAACGGCCTACGACGAGTTCGAAAAAGTAGAGTTTTCAGAAAATTTTAAATGGCGGGAAAATGTTCAAGATGGAAAATGAGCCAAGGAATAAAAGGAAAAAATCATTTTGTTTCTAGGACTCACGGTTCAAAAAATATTAACATAAACGGGAGTGCAAATTTGGGCAGTTGGTGGCGCTAGAGGGTTTGAGGTAGAGATGCCAAATTGAAGACTGTCCTCTATCTGTGTGCCAAATATTCCCCCAATCGGTTCTATGGGCTTCCATAGACTCAAAAGCAGAAGAAGAAGAAGAAGAAGAAAAAAACTAATGAAAACAATAAGGATCTTTCACCCCTTCGAGGCTTGATCCCTAATAATAAAATCAGCTTTTAGGCCACTTCAAAGTAAATGCATTAATATTGATACATATTTCCCAATGCGATTCATTTGTCTATATTTCAGTTATAATATTGACTTTGTTGCATGTGACAGAAATCTCTTTCAGCTAATGCTGTTGATAATAAAATATACTGTAAAAATACTGGTACATTACAGAAATATTCATTTTACAAATTTTATTTTATCATCCGTTTTTCATCATTTTGGTCACATTTGAGCTTTTTAAAAATCTACAAACTCCATCTATTCCGTCAATACATAAGAAATTGCATATTATATTGCATATATATATATATATATATATATATATATATATATATATATATATTTGGGCTGTGAATCAATCAAAATTGTCTGTGATTGCATTTAATTATTGTACATAAAATCATTCAAATTCATAAAAATTATGATTCTTGCAATTTCTTTGAGACAAATTTATATTCATATATAAATTTGTCTCAAAGAAATTGCAGGAATCATAATTTTTTTTATTAAAATATAAAAGTACATTTTTTTACAGGTATAAATCTTTGATGCAAGTATGTTTACATGCCTTAAAATCTGTGGAAATGCTGTAATTAAAAGTTGGGCAAAATCTTTAACGCATTATTTTTTGTAGAATTAATCGCACCGAATATGATGTTAAATTGACAGCCCTAATATATACCGTATACATACACACACACACACGCATTGTTTCTTTTTTGTTGTACATGAAGTATTTCCATTGATATATAAGTGCAAAACAGCGAGTGTCTCACAGAACAGTTTCGCTTGAGCGCACATTAATGAGAGTTTCTTTATTAGAATTAAATGATCAACAACGGACTGTAAAAACAGAAATTAAAAGACACATTATTCAATGATAAATACATTGCGTGGATCTCATCTTTGGACACACACACTACACAGAACGAGTCAAAGCAAACTTTTACGTTTAAGAATTTAGTCACATATACCCGAGATTTACTCTCATTTTAGAAGGTTGCACATTGAGTAAATAACTGATCATGAGATTTGAGAATCGATATCGTTCAAATGAACAATTCAACTGGAAATACTATATTTTTATCCAGCCCTATGAATATCGAAATATAATAAAAAATATTTAAAACATATCAAAATGCTGATTGTTTCAAAAACATTTCAAAATACATCAAACTTGGCCAATGAAAATGAGATCTGACCGAAGACAGCACACCCCATTAAACCTCATTTGCAATCATATAGAGAATTCTGCGACACAGCTGCACGGTTCAGTGTCTGGACTCGCAACACAAAGGATGCAGCTGTAATTCTTGAACTGAAGATCTGTGATGCATTTTCTGTTTTACCATCTTTAATCCTTTTAGCAAGACATGGAGTGTTAATTTGTTTCTGTCTGTGTCCTGCAATTACCTCACGTTCTACAAGAGCAGCTCCTGCTAAATAGTGACATATCTGTAGGTAACCTGTCGAACCCTTGATAGTAGCCATTCAAAATTAGTCAGCTAGTGCCTGAACGGGAATGTCAGTAGCTTTAAGAGGTAATAATCACAACCCTGAAAGAATCAAATGAACAATGTGGAATACAATCTGGCATCACAAACAGGATTTCTGAAGCTTCGCTCGCTTCTTGACAAACAACAAAACATCAGCCACACCCGACAATTACGACTCGGCCAAAAACTTCCGTCACAGCCCACCGATTTAGAAACAAGCAACGATTCTAACATTGATTCAAAGCCAAGATTCAATCCTCTCGTCTCTACTCCCCTCAGGCGAAACGCTGCTCTGACTCTGCTGTTAATTGTAATATCTGCCTGCTGACTAATTATCACAGGAAATTAAATAAAACTAAAAATTACAAGAGAATGGAGGAGGAGGAGGAGAAAGGAAGACACGACTGAATTGCTTTGGAGAAGAAATGAGGACAGGAGGAGGAGAAGACCCAGAGAGGAGAAGAAGAGCACAGTCTTTCATCACTTTTCTGTTGTTTTCGTGAAGTGACATCAGGAAAGGCAGTTAGCGTCTTCAAAATGAAGCTCCTTCAAAAACAAAGGGGTGAAATGGCTGCCGGGAATCAAGTGAAGACATTTTGAGAAGCATGCATCTCTCTCTCTCTCTCTCGCTCTCTCTCTCTCTCTGCGCTATCCATCCAATCTAATTTTCTTTTTCTCATGAATATGAAGCATGACTGAAATTAGAACAAGCCACAGGGACCCATATGAATCCCAGATGAATGTAAAAACACTTTTATAGTGTGCCACATTCATTCTCATTCTATCACAAACTATAAGCTGCTGCGACAGATAGAAGTGTTGTAGGGTACAGTATCATGGGTCAAGTGTTAATCATGACCAATACCACAACAGATACACAATGCACACACAAATGTATGGACGACTATGTCAACCGTGAATTAAGGTTATACATAATTTGCTGGTGTTTTAAAATAATGTTATACCCTCTTTCAATCATCACCACATGCATTAAATGGAAATGGGAAACTACGTGACTGTGGCGACATGTTTGCAAAATGACATTACATGGTTCATTACAAATATCGCGGCAGTTTTGAGGCGAAATGTCCACTGTGTGGCGCTAAAAGCGATTTCAATATTCTCGCAAACAGATGGGGTTTTACGGTTAATGCTCCACCACGGAAGCATCTGTTGTGGCGCGCCGTGTCAACGGTAAACAGATGTCCCGTTCCATTTTGCACTGCAGGTGCTTGTGCTACTACTGCCAACAACACAAATAAACGGCGCAGATGGGCGAAAGAACAGGTCAATGACATGTTTGTGCTCAAAACAGCAAGAGGCAGCAGCTGAATGACAGAGAGCTTCTTCTCTTCAGAGTTGTAACTTGACGTGTCTTTTAAAAGCAGCCTGAGATATGTAACAAGTAGTCAAAGACTGCCTGTGCATGTTTCATTTAAAAATATTTAAAATAGTCCTCTTTGTTGTTTTGTCTGTTGTACATAGGAACACAATTTTATAAAACCATGAATAGACATAAAACACGTTCAGACATCCTCATGTGGCCCACTGAAAATTTAAAACGGGCTGGATTTGGCACACGGGCCACCAGTTGAATAGCCCTGCACTAGGCCTTGTTTGTCCTGATCTCACTCTGAACGATCATAGTGCAAGTGGGCGGGGCCAGTGGTGTGATTATTTTAAGTAGGCGTTGATGTTTTGAGCTGTACAGGTGGTCATGAATTAATGTACCCCAAGTGACGTATGGTAACCACAGAAGTAGAGAACGAGGCATTTTTGCAGCTTGGTTTCAATAAATTATTTTATTGCATTGGGGATTGTTTTGAGTTCTCACATTTTTTACAGTATTTTTTTGTAGTAGAAAGACCTCTTATATATCAAAATATCAAGGAAAGTTTGACATGACCCCTTTAATAAATGTTTGTATTTATTTGTCAGATATGTCTGAAAAATAATGTTGCTGATGACACATTTTCAGGTTTTCTACTGTTTCATCTGTGGGTATTTACCGCGTGCACCCATTTCTCTAGGCTTTGTTCTTTCTTTTTTCTGCTTGTCTAAATTTCGTGTCTCGACTTCGTGCATTAGTATTCTCCACTGTGTTTTCCACGTATTATTGCATCTGCTGATTAGGAACCACATCAATGTCAAACCCTCGCCACTCAAGAACAACCACAACAACAGCAACAAACAACTATGGTAAGTCATGACATCTGCTCATGCTTCCTGCATTACATGCCACATTTTTACTACAGCTTCTTCCGTCAGCAATGAGGGATTCACATGTGATAATTGTAAGGAATTAGTCAAGCTGACAGAGAAGGTTGATGAGTTAGAGACTCGCATTGGAGCGTTAGTGGAGGTCAGTGAGAAAGAGAAGCTGGTAGATACTGTTTCGGATGTGGGCAGTACAGAGAGCAACATACACACTTTGGTTCCGGCTGTAGAGCCCCTGCAGCAGGGTGTTTGTGTGACGTCTAGGTGGCATACTCGCTCTGCAAAGAGACACCACTCTCCATTTCCTGTTAGGGTTTCCAATCGATTCTCCCCACTCAGTGATGCACCAACTGAGAATCATGTTGAAAGAGCCCTTGATATTGGTGATGTAAGGAACATGGAAATAGAGACACCAGCCACTATTGTGAAATGCATTTCTGGTACCAGACAAATGAAATCAAATCAAATATACAAGTGCTGGCTAATGCTAAACGTAGATTTTCTAAAATTGTAATTCTTGTCGGCACTATCGATGTCTGGCTTCACCAGTTGGAGGTGTTGCTACAATTTAAGATTATGTTTTTGGTGTTACTCAGAGGACAGGATATATATGTAAGTCTATTGAACTAATAATGCTTAATATGACACCATCATATATAAATAAAAAAACCTTTGTCGTCTTTGTCCTTGCTACAGTATATAGATTACCCGGTCCTTATTCAGATTTTCTTGGTGAATTTGCAAATTTTTTATCAGATCTTGTAGTTACTGTAGATAGAGCTTTACATTTACATTTACATTTATGCATTTGGCAGACGCTTTTATCCAAAGCGACTTATAGAGCCTTATTACAAGGACAATCCCCCTAGAGCAACCTGGAGTTAAGTGCCTTGCTCAAGGACACAATGGTGGTGGCTGTGGGGCTCGAAACAGTGTCCTTCTGATTACCAGATTACCAGTTATGTGCTTAGACCACTACACCAACACCACTACGCTTTCACATTGGGATTAGCATTTATTGATATTCTCAACTCTCTTGGAGTCAGACAAAATGTCTGGACCAACTCATCGCCATAATCATACGCTAGATTTAATTCTGTCATATGGAGTTGATGTTAATGATATAGAAATTCTGCAGCAGAGCGATGACATCTCGGATCATTACCTCGTCTCTTGTATGGTGCAATCAGCTAATGTTACTCAATCTACACCACGCTATCGTTCAGGTAGAACTATTCTTTCGACCACTAAAGATAGCTTCACTAATAATCTTCCAGAATTGTCTCACATACTCAGTAAGCCAAATAGTCTAGAAGAACTTGATGAAATAACAGAAAATATAAATAGAGTCTTCTCTAGCACTCTTGACAGTGTCACCCCCTTCGATTAAAGAAAACATCCTCACACCAGGGGTGGTTGCGGGAAGTGTGTCGCATCAGCTTTTGCTTTATAGTGATGATATTTTATTATTTGTTTCCTACCACATTAGATCTTTGCCTTGCCTCCATAGAATTATTAATTCCTTTTCTAAGTCCTCAGGATACAGGGTCAATTGGTCTAAATCCAAAGCTTTGGCTCTGACAGCGTACTGCCCAGTAACGGCTTTCAGCCAGGCACCTTCCAGTTGCCCAAACAGGGCATTGAGTATTTGGGCATTTCATTCCGTGCAAATTTGTATGATTTAATTTAATTAATGAGTTAATTTTGACCCCTTAATAAAAAGGATTTCAAGCGAGGTGGGCAGGTGGGTTTCATTACATTTATCTATGATTGGGAAGGTTAATGTTATTAAAATTAATTGTATTCTAACATTAATCTAAATGCTACAATCTCTCCTTGTAGATGTCCCTCTCTCTTATTTCAAGCAATATGATAGCATAGTGAACTCCTTCATTTGGAATAGTAAGCATCCTAGATTACATTTTAATAAGTTACACAGACCGATTGACAAAGGTGGGCTAGGCCTACCCAAGATATTATTTTATTATTCAGGTCTCAGACATTTGGGTCATTGGTTGCTTCCAACTGAGAGAGCCCCTCCCTGGTTTTGTATTGAACAGGAAGTTCTTGCCCATATTTCTCCATTGCAAAACCTTTCTATCAAACTAACCGGAGTAGTTAAGTTACACCCCGTTATCTCGCATTTTCACTCAGTATGGACAAAAGTGTCCAGATTGTTTAATTCAGACATTTGTTTAAATGTTACATCAAGCATATGGATGAACCCTAATTTATGTATTAATAAGTCCCCTTTCTGCTGGTCAGAGTGGATTGTGATGACTACACTTGGTATCCAATATGAGAATCCTTTGAAAATATGGTTCAAACTTTTGGGATTCCCAGGTCTCATTTCTTTATGTATTTACCAGCTGCACCACCTGCTCTGTACTGTTTTTGGAGTAGCTTACAGCCCCCTAAAGTGGCAGATACTCTGGGAGAGGTGATTTCTGCTTTTGGAAAAGGCCATGAGGTATCAGTGTATTACTCACTATTAATTCAGAGTCTGGGGGACAGAGCTTTAACTTCTAAGATTATGCAAGAAAGATTTAAACTTGGTACTGGAGGAGGGAGTGTGGGCTAAGATTCTTAAAAATGTTAAGTCTGCATCTAGAGATTATGCAATTCAAGATTTTGCATTGATACAATTGGACCCCCTCTAGATTTTTTAGACTTGGTATTAAAGACACACCGACCTGCTGGCAATGTCAATCAGAAGATGGGGACATGGGTAGTGTGTTTAAATCGAAGAATTTTGATTGAAGGTTCAGAGTTTTATGTGTGATATGTTGGGTACTCAAATATTACTTTCAACACATAATAAATTGGGTTTTATCCATTATCATGATTGGCAGGCAAAATAAGTCTGAAGTCTGATGGAGCATCCTCATTTCCGGAGTTATGTGCGGAGATGGGGAGGGTGGCAGCTTTCGAGGAGGTGGCAAGTAGAAGGCTGGGGTTTGGGACTTGTTTGTTAGGAAATGGGGCAATTATTTAGCGTTTTTGGGGGACTCTCAGGGAGGGTATGTGGAGAGAGATTTTTTTGTTTAATAATGTATGTTTATTATATTAATTTTCTTAATTAATATAATAAAATGTTGAGTGTTTTTTTCTGGGTGTTCGTTGGGGGTCAGGGTGGGGTTGGTGATTGGGGAGGGATATTAGTGGGGGTTAAATGTTAAACGATGATTCGATGTGTATGTGTTGTGTTTTTCTTTGTTGTGTATTTATGAATAAAAAAGTTCATTGGAAGTAAATCGGAAAATGGAAAGCAAGAGGAAGAATACAATATTAGAGGCATTTCATGGTGCATGGAAGGATAGTGTCTGTAGATACAGACAGGCACTAAAAGCTGCCAAGTCAGCATATTTTAGCAAACTCATAGAAAATAACCACAACAATTCTAGATGTTTATTCAGTACTGTGGCTAAATTGGTTAGGAATAAAGCCTCAACAGAACCAGATATTACAAGAGTAATGACTTCATGAATTTCTTTACAGATAAAATTGAAATGATCAGAAATAAAATTGGAATTATACAATCATCTGTCATAGCGCCTCAGAAAACAGTGTCTAATAATTTTCCTCATATGCAACTTCAATCCTTCTCTGTCACAGGTCATGAAGAGCTAACAAAACTTATCCAAACATCAAAAGCCACAACATGTTTGTTAGATCCTATAACAACTAAGCTCTTAAAAGAGGTATCTCCTGTAATCTCAGAACCTCTTCTTAATATCATTAACTCCTCGCTATGCTTAGGACATGTCCCAAGAAACTTTAAAATGGCAGTTATCAAACCGCTAATTAAGAAGCCACAACTTGATCCTGGAGAACTGGCTAATTATAGACCGATTTCAAATCTCCCGTTTATGTCGAAAATACTAGAAAAGGTAGTGTACTCCCAAATATGTTCCTTTATACAGAGAAATAGTATATATGAAGAATTTCAGTCAGTATTTAGGCCTCATCACAGTACAGAGACTGCACTTATCAGAGTTACACATGACTCTTATCATCTGATCGCGGCTGCATTTCTCTTCTAGTGCTTTTAGATCTTAGTGCTGCATTCGACACGATAGATCACGACATTCTCTTGAATAGACTGGAGAATTATGTTGCATCTGTGAAGTTGCATTAGCATGGTTTAGGTCATATTTAGCAGACCGCTACCACTTTGTCTATGTAAATGAGGAATTGTCAAACTAAACAAAAGTAAAATATGGAGTGCCACAGGGATCAGTTTTAGGGCCTCTGCTTTTCTCCTTGTATATGCTCCCCCTGGGAGATATTACCAGGAATAAGTTTCCACTGCTATGCTGACGATACACAACTTTATATTTCTTAAAACCTGATGAGATTACACAATTCTCAAAATTAGCAGCATGTATCAATGAAATAACAGATTGTCAGTGTTTATTTGTCTATACAAAATCGATGTTTAAACACTGACCCTTAACACTTACTTAGTTTAATAATTTTAAAGCATGACTTTAACTATACACAAGTAATATTTACATTATATTCATGATGTTAGCCAGAGGGGAACTGGCCCCCACAGTGAGTCTGTTTAGGGTTAGGATGGGGTTAGTCAGAGGGGAACTGGCCCCCACAGTGAGTCTGGATTAGGGTTAGGGTGGGGTTAGTCAGAGGGGAACTGGCCCCCTCAGTGAGTCTGGTTTAGGGTTAGGGTGGGGTTAGTCAGAGGGGAACTGGCCCCCACAGTGAGTCTGTTTAGGGTTAGGATGGGGTTAGTCAGAGGGGAACTGGCCCCCACAGTGAGTCTGGTTTAGGGTTAGGGTGGGGTTAGTCAGAGGGGAACTGACCCCCTCAGTGAGTCTGGTTTAGGGTTAGGGTGGGGTTAGTCAGAGGGGAACTGGCCCACACAGTGAGTCTGGTTTAGGGTTAGGGTGGGATTAGTCAGAGGGGAACTGGCCCCCACAGTGAGTCTGGTTTAGGGTTAGGGTGGGGTTAGTCAGAGGGGAACTGGCCCCCACAGTGAGTCTGGTTTAGGGTTAGGGTGGTGTTAGTCAGAGGGAAACTGGCCCCCACAGTGAGTCTGGTTTAGGGTTAGGGTGGGGTTAGTCAGAGGGGAACTGGCCCCCACAGTGAGTCTCCTTCAGCTGCTCATTGAGGTTATTAATACAATTATTATTGAATTACTTATTTTTAAACACGATAAACAATCGTATTTTATCAAATTACACAATGATAACTTTATAGACAAAGACTTTATAGATATTGCAGTTTTATCTTCTGTTAATGCCTGATTTCCAGTAAAGCTGCTTTGAAACGATGTGTGTTATGAAAAGCACTTTACAAATAAAATTGACTCGACTTAATGGTAACGTCACATGTAAAAATTCAAACATGATGAGAAAAAAGAAATAAGCTACAACACCCTTAAATGTGGTAAAATCCCTGTAAAACATGACCTCTACTGGCTTATTGCTTTGATAAAATACATTCATTATTAAACGTTCAGTGTGTAAATTGTGTTTGTGCCTCAGAAATGAATGATCCCTCAAATCATGTGTTGTTGTGGAGGTGTGTGCTGTTATTTTACTTACGGATCACCTGAAAAACAAACCATAGACTTACACTGAAGGAGAGACTCCAGTCAGATCTAGAGAGCAGAATATCACAGAGACTCTTTTCACGTCTGCCCTAGCAACTACCTAACATCAGCCCTAGCAACCACCTAACAGCACGCTGTGAAAACATTCCCTAACAGCCACATTACAATGCCCGGGTAAACATCCTGCCATCCAGTTATGAATTATAATACAAAAGAATAAACACAATCTGCCTGATAATGAAAAGTTTATTGATTTCATTGTGTGATATAATGCAGGACAGGTTTGTGTGAGTGAGTGTGTGTGTGTGTGTGTGTGTGTGTGTGTGTGTTTGTCTGTCTGTGAGTGAATGAGTGTGTGTGTGTGTTTGTGAGTGAGTGTTTGTGTGTGTGTTTGAGTGAGTGAGTGAGTGAGTGTGTGTGTCTGTCTGTGAGTGAGTGTGTGTGTAAGTGAGAGTGTGTGTGTGTGAGTGTGTGTGTGAGTGAGTGAGTGTATGTGTGTGTGTGTGTGTGTTTGAGTGAGTGAGTGAGTGTGAGTGAGTGAGTGAGTGAGTGAGTGAGTGTGTGAGTGTGTGTGTCTGTCTGTGAGTGAGTGTGTGTGTAAGTGAGAGTGTGTGTGTGAGTGAGTGAGTGTATGTGTGTGTGTGTTTGAGTGAGTGAGTGAGTGTGAGTGAGTGAGTGAGTGTGTGTCTGTGTGTGTCTGTCTGTGAGTGAGTGTGTGTGTGTGTGAGTGAGTGAGAGTGTGTGTGAGTGAGAGTGTGTGTGTGAGTGAGAGAGTGTATGTGTGAGTGAGTGCATGTGTGAGTGTGTGAGTGAGTTAGAGTGAGTGAGAGTGTGTGTGTGTGTGTGTGTGTGTGAGTGTGTGTGTGTGTGTGAGAGTGAGTGAGAGTGTGTGTGTGAGTGTGTGTGTGTGAGTGTGTGTGTGAGTGTGAGTGAGTGAGTGAGTGAGTGAGTGAGTGTGTGAGTGTGTGTGTCTGTCTGTGAGTGAGTGTGTGTGTAAGTGAGAGTGTGTGTGTGAGTGAGTGAGTGTATGTGTGTGTGTGTTTGAGTGAGTGAGTGAGTGTGAGTGAGTGAGTGAGTGTGTGTCTGTGTGTGTCTGTCTGTGAGTGAGTGTGTGTGTGTGTGAGTGAGTGAGAGTGTGTGTGAGTGAGAGTGTGTGTGTGAGTGAGAGAGTGTATGTGTGAGTGAGTGCATGTGTGAGTGTGTGAGTGAGTTAGAGTGAGTGAGAGTGTGTGTGTGTGTGTGTGTGTGTGTGAGTGTGTGTGTGTGTGTGAGAGTGAGTGAGAGTGTGTGTGTGAGTGTGTGTGTGTGAGTGAGTGAGTGTGTGTGTGTGTGTGAGAGAGTGAGTGTGTGAGTGAGTGTATGTGTGTGTGTGTGTGTGTGTGTGTGAGTGTGTGTGTGAGTGAGTGTGTGTGTGTGTGAGTGTTTTAATTTAATATTCTTTATTGGTGTTACTTCAGGTCTAAATAAAAACATATTAACACTTTCTGGATTCTAAGACAAGTACAGAACAGAACGTTCTGTGTGAGTTCTCAGCCAGAAGAGAAGAGATAAGACAAGATGAGGAGAAGAGAAGAAAAGAGATGACATGAAACAAGAAAAGATGAGATGACACATTAGGAGAGGAAAAGAGACAAGAGAAAAGATGAAATGAAAAGAGATGAGACAAGAGGAGATTATCTTCTGTTGTAACGGACATGAATGTCAAATATTAACAAAGAGTGTTTATGAGCCGTTATCTGAACAACAACAGAAAAGTGTTGAAAGATGCTTCATCCGTCACAGTCTTCATGAAACACACAGACCGCTCGTCCACAAGATGACACCAGAGAGGGTAAACACTAGAGATGCATGATACAGTAGTACTCGTATCGGTCTGATACTGGGCGGTATCGTACTCTGTATCGGTGTCATCAGTTCATATTTCTGAGAACGAGTACATTATTATCATGACGTGATTGCACATGTGTGCTAAGTGCTTTAAGACCAGTTTGAAAACATCATTGAAGTCCTCGTGGTGGTGTAGTGACTCGCCTCAATCCGGGTGGTGGAGGACGAATCTCAGTTGCCTCCGTCTGAGACCGTCAATCCGCGCAGCTTATCACGTGACTTGTTAAGTGCGTTACCATGGAGATGTAGCACGTGTGGAGGCTATTCTCCGCGGCATCCACACACATCTCCCCACACGCCGCACCGAGAGCGAGAACCACATTATAGTGAACATGAGGAGGTTACCCCATGTGAATCTACCCTCCCTAGCATCCGGGCCAATTTGGTTGCCAAGGAGACCTGGCTGGAGTCACTCAGCACGCCCTGAATTCAAACTCACGACTCCAGCGGTGATAGTCAGCGTCAATACTCGCTGAGATACAGACACACAGGTAACCTTTTCTCGAGCTCTTTATGCTATCCAGTGTTTATCACCCATGCAGAAGAGCAGAGGAGGGTAGTAATGCACTACATTTACTCTGTTACATTTACTTGAGTAACGTTTTGGGGGAAAAATACTTTGAGTAGGTTTAAAAGTTGATACTTCTTACTCTCACTGAAGTCAATTTCTAATAATTTATTTTGTACTTTTACTTCTTTACAATGGGGGACGTTACTGTCGTTATATTACTGGGTTTAATTTGATTGAATGTGACTCCAGTGGTTAAATCCATGTCTTCAGAAGTGATGTGATAGGTGTGGATGAGAAACAGAGAATCAGATCACTTTTACATCCTCCTTCTTGTGTTTTTAGTGATTCACTTCTCGGCATATCGCCCCCTGCTGTGTAGAAAAAAATGACAAATATTGTTTGTCACCCACACCACATCATATCACTTCTGAAGACATGATTTAACCACTGGAGTCTTATGGATTACTTTTATGCTGCATTTATGTGCTTTTTGGAGCATCTGGGACAGCATGAGTGTGAGTAAATGATGAGAGAATTTTCCTTTTTGGGTGAACTGTCCCTTTAAAATGATAGCTCAGCCATAATTTGATATTCTGTCATAATTTCTCTACCCTCATGTTGTTCCAAACCAGTGTGACCCTTTGTATTATGAGGAACACAAAATATGTTAGAGAGAATGTTAGGGACTGACAGTCTCAGTCACCATTCACTTTCTATATATATATATATAAGACATTCACTGAAAGTAAATAGTGACTCAGGATAACATTCTGTGTAATATCTCCTTATTGTGTTGCATGGAAGAAAGTCATATGGGTTTGGAACAACATGATGGTGAATGATGACTGAATTTCCATGACTAATAATAATAATAATTGTGTAGTACATGTTCAATGTGTAAGATGTAATGGAATATAGGGGAGTAAACATCCATTACATCACTACTTGAGTACTCTTTTAATTGAATACTTTCTTACTCAAGTAATTATTTATGTTAGTACTTTTACTTGTACTTGAGTAATTACTTTTTAAAGTAATTGTACTTTTACTTGAGCAGGAAATGGGGATTGTCCATATTTTCAGTTGAAGAGTAATATAAGATTACAGGATTAATAATGTCACCAGTTCTGCTGTTTTTAGCAGATATTCCAGTCAATTTCTTCTAATAATCACAGATACCATATTTGTTCATGTTGAATATTTCCTGCATAATTAATCAGCACAGGATACAGTTTCTAATTGGTCAGTTACGCGTCACAGCAGTGTGTAAATGCTGTAGACACACCCTACAGAAGTTTCTCCTCCGATGTGACTCAAAGGGATTATTAAACTGTAAACGGCTGCTGTTTAATTGAATAAATATGTAGTCAGTATGAAGTGAATTAGGGCTCTGCTTGAGGTAATCTGCTACAAACAGAGCGCGCGAGAGTGAGTCAAGGGGCTCATATGAGCAGACGGGTTTCCTACTGCTAACCGATGAGCAGCGGGACGAGCTAATGAGAGCCATTCCTTGTAAAGACCTGCAACCTTACTGAAAATATACCCGCGTCTGGCTCTTGGCGGGAGTTCATTTCAATTTCAGACCATTTTCAGCATCTTCTCCATAGACATCAATTCATAAAAAAAGGCCTCTTCGCCAGTGTATGCCCATTGAATGTCTACGGGACCGCCGCGGTACGCTATTGTATGCTAACCTTGAAGGTTGAACTTTAAGAAGGGCTCTACTCGCGCCAGACGGTCATCGTTGCCATAAACATCGCAACTCCAAAAAGTGCTTGGAGTCACTTTAAAGCAATCAAACGCAACAAATCCAGAATAATCAATCAATAATAAAGCTGCACTGTGAATGTACAGAACAATATGGATAAAATAACAATGATAAAGCATGAATAAAGTGTACGTGTTCGCTGGGAAACTTTTAAAGGTAACCTGCACCCTATTAAAACAGTCCTGAATTGTCTATTTTAATGACTGAAAATGCAAATATTGTCAATATTAAGATATCAAATGCATATAGAATGACACATGCTTACAAACACTAAACCACTCGTATCGGTACTCTTATCGGCCGATACTCAAACTAGGTACTTTTATCGGTATTCAGAAAGTGGTTTCGCCTCTAATAAACACGCATTTTTGGCTGCTGTAGCTTTTAGACTTCTATGTTCTTGACGTGAGTATCAGCACTGTGTTGCGTTCACACACAAGCTGTTGGGTTGAATATAGTATTGGACTGTGGGGGGTGTGGTCAAGAGTCCGTCCAGAGAGAGACAGTGGTAGGGACGCTTGCACCTGAGCTCGATTATGTCAAACACCTGTCTCTAATTCCAGTGAGCATTGGGAGAGTGGCATCTCATTGCTCCTGATCTAAACGCTAATGCTTAAAAGGCTTGAACATGCATTTTGAAACAATTATAATTTGCACATGGAGCCACATTGAGAGTCGCATATCCTGGGATTTAACCAGGGCTGAACTGGGAGAGAAATCGGCCCGGGATTTTACATAGCAACTGGCACAAAAGTCGTTGAGTCGCTGTCCTTTTCTGCATATGGCGGTGCCGTTTTGTGGTCCGTTCTGCATAATGCTGCGGCTCATTTTAGCTTATCGCTACCCATTCGGCCCGTTTCGCGGCCAACCCACTGGCCCACTCGGTTCTTCCGATGGACAGTCCACCCCTGATTGCCCCCAAAGTGCGTCGGCCCAACGGGAAAATGCCCGATATGCCAGATTACCAGTCCAGCCTTGGATTTAACCATATACAGATGAGGACCAACCCTAACCCTACTCCTTTACCTACCCGTACCTCAAACTCAGTAGCAGCAAATGTGGAGCTTGTGAGTATTTTGCAGAACATCATATAGTTACACAATAAGTAAAATAAGTCTTGTCTCCAAACACATTCTCATTGAACTTGGTAAACAAATTTGTTTGTTTGTTGTTATTACTCATTTTGGTGAACATTAACTGTTTCGAACAAGCAATCTCTACTAGTAGATAGTAGCAATAAAGATACTACAGTCCGCAGACCGCCAGTTGCCCATCACTGATACTGGACCTTAAATGTGCTTTATGTAACATTTTTTATGTAATATTCGCCCTGTTTTTTGGCTTGTAATGCAAATTAAAAAACGAGCCCTTCCTGGACTTCATAGGTTGCCTATTAAAGCCTGTAGACTGATTTTCATGCGAAGGGAGTAGGTCGCTTTTGCAGGAAAAATCCAAAGGATGTGCCGTTTACGCTCCTGAGAGCCTCATCGCTTCTCTTCCGCTAGTCAACAGCGACAACAAACTGCAACACTAGGTAATGTTATCTTAGAGATGAATCCAGCAAACGTCCGGCTCCCAGCACAACACCGACTCCTACAAACTCAGAGTAAACCAAACCAACATTTATCTACTGAATCCCGTCTGGATAAGCGGGAACATGATCGAGTGAAAACTAGAGTGAACATCGGCAGGGCGTTTGATTCCTGGAGGGACCTTGGTTCGGTTTTGGGGATCAAAACTGACCCAGAATTGACGTTCTTCTTATTGGACAGATAAACTTACATAACTGCAAAACGTGTGAAATATAGTCCATAAGGATTGAACTAAACAAGCAACGTAACTTGCTTATACAGAAAATAAATACAGTGGTGGTGTAGTGGGCTAAAGCACATAACTGGTAATCGGAAGGTTGCTGGTTCGATCCCCACAGTCACCACCATTGTGTCCTTGAGTAAGACACTTAACTCCAGGTTGCTCCGGGGGGATTGTCCCTGTAATAAGTGCTCTGTAAGTCACTTTGGATAAAAGCATCTGCCAAATGCATAAATGTAAATGTGAATACAATCTATTATTATAAATCAATATCTCATCGATATATCAAAATGAAATCACATCGATACTGAATTGTGTCAACATATTAATAATGTACAGTCTATTTTATAAACAGCTGCTGTCATCATCCACCAGATTTAGCTAACAGCTATTGATAAAGCTAGCGCTAGCTAACGTCGTCATAGGATTTCGTATAAATGCAGTCAATGTATCATGCAAAGAAAAGTGAATACTTCAAACTACAGTCTCGTATAGTCAGATCTATATTCACACTTTGTTTTTGCCCTGTTCCAGCTCTGTAGAGTCAATTATAATAAACAGTCCCAAAGGTTGTAGTAAAACAATTAGAAGATTAAAATAAAGATTCAACTTTATTGTCATTATGCAGTGTACAGGTACAGAGCCAATGAAATGCAGTTGTTTTCGCATATGAAACAGCACCCCTGGAGAAGATAGGGTCAAGGGCCTTGCTCAAGGGCCCAACAGTGGTATCTTGGCGGTGCTGGGGCTTGAACCCCCAACCGTTCGATCAGTAACCCAGAGCCTTAACCGCTGAGCCACCACTGTAATTATGTTACCTCATCTGTCAGCATGATGCCGTCAGTTTTGGTAGATGCTCACTCGCTCGTGTCACTATGGAGTGTGTGCACGAGCACGAGCAACAGGCTGCAGTTCACTGAACGGCCACAGGTGTCACTATGGAGTGTGTGCACGAGCACGGGCAACAGGCTGCAGTTCACTGAATGGCCACAGGTGTCACTATGGAGTGTGTGCACGAGCACGGGCAACAGGCTGCAGTTCACTGAATGGCCACAGGTGTCACTATGGAGTGTGTGCATGAGCACGAGCAACAGGCTGCAGTTCACTGAACGGCCACAGGTGTCACTATGGAGTGTGTGCGTGAGCACGAGCAACAGGCTGCAGTTCACTGAACGGCCACAGGTGTCACTATAGAGTGTGTGCACGAGCACGAGCAACAGGCTGCAGTTCACTGAACGGCCACAGGTGTCACTATGGAGTGTGTGCGTGAGCACGAGCAACAGGCTGCAGTTCACTGAACGGCCACAGGTGTCACTATGGAGTGTGTGCGTGAGCACGAGCAACAGGCTGCAGTTCACTGAATGGCCACAGGTGTCACTATGGAGTGTGTGCACGAGCACGAGCAACAGGCTGCAGTTCACTGAACGGCCACAGGTGTCACTATGGAGTGTGTGCGTGAGCACGAGCAACAGGCTGCAGTTCACTGAACGGCCACAGGTGTCACTATAGAGTGTGTGCACGAGCACGAGCAACAGGCTGCAGTTCACTGAACGGCCACAGGTGTCACTATAGAGTGTGTGCACGAGCACGAGCAACAGGCTGCAGTTCACTGAACGGCCACAGGTGTCACTATAGAGTGTGTGCACGAGCACGAGCAACAGGCTGCAGTTCACTGAACGGCCACAGGTGTCGCTAATAACAAGCGTTTCTCAATCTGACATTGAGCTGTTACTGTCTGATGTTGTGAAAGGTGCTATACAAATAAAATTGACTTGACTTACTGCACCTTTAAAAATTAGGATACATAAAGTAAAGTTTGTTCTGAAGATGTGAAGAAGAATCTAGAAGGCATGTTAAGATATATTTAATACTTCTGGATTTATAATCACTCACACTTTGGAAAATATAACACAAAACAAGTGGGTTGTTTTCCAATTTTTGGACTCCAAATCCATTGGAATATGATGCAATAACAGGTGCTGAAGTCAACCGGTTATAGTAATAGACCTCCATATCTCTGTGAAAAAATAAAATGATGACACCGTCTTTCTAAGGAAATTTTACACCTGTTGTTTTGCTTCAAAATCACAGGCAAAAACTGTCATTACTCAGAAAATACTGATCTGCAGATTTCATATATTCGGCTTTCAACATAATTTATCGTTCAAATGAAAAAGTATAAAAGATTTCTGTCAGTGAAGTTTCTGAAATGTGGTTGAATTGACACACAATAACCCTGAAGGAAAAGCAGCCACACATGAGAACTCAACACTGTTCAATACTAAGTTATATTTGTTTACAAATGATGTTTTCAAGCATGAGACTTTGGGTCTGAAGGGTTTTACGGTCATGAGAAACAGATATTCCGACAAGTGTGTTCAAACTTTGGACTGGTAGTTAAAAATAATAATTTCATTAACATTTATTGAATGTATGCTTATTGGAGGCCCTTGACAGCTCGGGCCCCCTGCAGTTTGTGCCCTGCGGCTTCCCTACACAACTGCACAAAGCTGGTTTTAATTTACTGTCTGTTTAATGGATTCTTGAGTGACTGTGAATGCGTTTACACACACAAAAATCGTGTTAAATGCGACACCTGAAAGCGTTGCGGCCCTCACAGGGACGGACACCTGCACTGAAGCAGAACGGTAAATATTATTCAAGGAAATGATTTTAGAAGCAGCACAGCTCTTAGAAAAACTCTTTCTTTTATTTCACTGTGTATTCTCCCTTTGGATCTCATTTCACTGTCTGTGTCGCACTGAAAGGGTTTTACAGATACTCAAGAGGTTTCCAGCGTCTGCACTGTTGTCAAGATTACACTGTTTGTTTGATGGATGGCAGATGAAAAACAAACAAACAAACAAAACAAAACAACAACAGAAAATGAAGAAAACAAATGTGATCTAATTGATAAACCCCCAAACATGAATCAAAAATATGAGCTGACTATGATTATGAATATGAATATGAACTGAAATCATGTGAAATACTCACCCAAGAAAGTCAGAGGACAAAAACTCATTCACAAACTAAGGAAACAAGACGAGTACTTTCAAAATAAAAGACATCAGAAAAATTCAAAATAAAAGACTCTGTGAGCTCCAATCAAAATGACTTTTACTACCATTTCTGATCAATTCTTTTCCATGAATTATCCAGTCTGTGATTTATGAAGAAAAAATAATTCTAATAATTTTGATTCCGGATTTGTTGTGAACCACTTCACACACATAACTGAAAAGAACTGAATCAAAAGAAAGATTAGCATAAAACAGACATCAATAACAAGTTTTACTCCACATAAACTCTGACCAAGAGCAATAATGAGGTGATATTTTAAAGCACAGCGTAACTAGAGAAAATATCCTTTACATAATGATTTTTTTATGGGGGTGCTAAATGAGTAAAACAAAAAATTCTAAAGGTAAGAACACAATGAATCAGTAAACTTCCACCAACAATACGATATCATCCACCACCCAAACACACACACTCAAATAATCTGTTTTCCTTTCTCAGAATGCTGTTGAAAGTGACTGAGAGAAGAATTCAGCCTGTGGTTCCAACATGACCTACTTTAAATCCTTTAAAACACACACACACACACAGAAACATCAGCCATAATATATTTGAAAAGCAAGACGACAACTTCCATAAAAGAGCCACAGTAGCCACGTTAAAATGCAAACAAATAATCTGTATATAATCTGACTGATAGCTCAGTCGGATTAAAAAGACTTCATGTAAACACATCATGTAAATCAATGATATGACTGAGCTGGATCCAAATGAAATTTACATCTGATTGTTGTAGACCTAAAATAATCGGTTAAAAGAAAAATATTAGCCATGTAAACGTTTGAATACTGATATGACATCATCACAATACTTCGATAATATCACATTACTGCCATGACATCACATTACTGTCATAATCCACTTACTGATATGACATCATCACAATACTTCCATAACATCACATTACTGCCATGACATCATCACATTACTGTGATCCAATTACTGTCATCATCAACTTACAGATATGACATCATCATATTACTGTGATCCGATTACTGTCATCATCCACTTACTGATATGACATCATTTACATTTATGCATTTGGCAGACGCTTTGATCCAAAGCGACTTACAGTGCAATTATTACAGGGACAATCCACCCGAAACAACCTGGAGTTAAGTGCCTTGCTCAAGGATACAATGGTGGTGGCCGTGGGGTTAGAACCTGTGACCTTCTGATTAACAGCCCTGTGCATTAGCCACTACGCCATCACATCATCACAATACTTCGACAATATCACATTACTGCCATGACATCATCACATTACTGTGATCCAATTACTGTCATCATCCACTTACAGATATGACATCATCACAATACTTCGATAATATCACATTATTGCCATGACATCATCACATTACTGTGATCTGATTACTGTAATCATCCACTTACTGATATGACATCATCACAATACTTCCATATCATCACATTACTACCATGACATCAACACACTACTGCGAAGAAGTACTGTCATTATCCACTTACTGCCATGACATCATCACAATACTTCCATATCATCACATTACTGCCATGACATCAACACATTATTGCGATTCAATTACTGTCATCATCCACTTACTGATATGACATCTTCACAATACTTCCATAACATCACATTACTGACATCACATTACTGCCATGACATAATCACAATACTTCCATAATATCACATTACTGCCATGACATCGTCACATTACTGCGAAGAATTACTGTCATTATCCACTTACTGATATGACATCATCACAATACTTCCATAACATTACATTACTGCCATGAAATCATTACAATACTTCCATAATATCACATTACTGACATGACATCATCATATTATTGCAATCTAATTACTATCATCATCCACTTACTGATATGACATCATCACAATACTTCCATAATATCACATTACTGACATGACATCATCACATTACTGCGATCCAATTACTGTCATCATCAACTTACTGATATGACATCATCACAATACTTCCATAACATCACATTACTGACATGACATCACATTACTGCCATGACATAATCACAATACTTCCATAATATCACATTACTGCCATGACATCATCACATTACTGCGATCAAATTACTGTCATCATCCACTTACTGATATGACATCATCACAACACTTCCATAACATCACATTACTGACATGACATCTCATTACTGCCATGACATAATCACAATACTTCCATAATATCACATTACTGACATAACATCACATTACTGCCATGACATCACATTACTGCCATGACATCATGAAATTTCCACCATAAAATCAACTTACTGATATGACATCACAATACTTCCATAACATCACATTACTGACATGACATCACATTACTGCCATGACATAATCACAATACTTCCATAATATCACATTACTGCCATGACTGTCACGTTCCTGTGTTGTCTGCCCTATGTTCTCTGTTTCACCGATCCCGTTCCATGTCACGTTTCCCCTGTTGTCCGCCCTGAGTCTCACTGTCCGTGTGTAAACTACAATTCCCACAATTCCGGATCCATGAGCCAGCGCAGCCAACTTTTTCCGCCCGGAGGAGGAGGAGAAGGAAAGCCTCCCCTCTCCAGCTCACGTCTACCACGGTCAGCGAGCCAGCGCCCACGCCTGCCACGGTCAGCGATCCTGAGCCCATGCCTGCCACGGTCAGCGATCCTGAGCCCATGTCTGCCACGGTCAGCAAACCAGCACCTACGTCTGCCACGGTCAGCAATCCTGAGCCTACGTCTGCCACGGTCAGCGAGCCAGCGCCTGTAGCCTCGACCGTCCCTGTGCCAGCGCCTGTAGCCTCGACTGTCCCTGAGCCAGCGCCTGTAGCCATGACCGTCCCAGAGCCTACGCCAGTAGCCATGACCGTCCAAGGGCCAGCGCCAGTAGCCAGGACCGCCCAAGAGCCAGCACCCCTCGAGCCTCCCAGGGCTCCGCCTCTCAAGTCTCTCGAGCCTCCCAGGGCTCCGCCTCCCAAGTCTCTCGAGCCTTCCAGGGCTCCTCCTCTCGAGTCTTCCATGGTTCCATCTCTCAAGTCTCTCGAGTCTTCCAGGGCTCCTCCTCCCAAGCCTCCTAGGGCTCCGCCTCTCCGGTCTCTCGAGTCTTCCAGGGCTCCGCCTATCAAGCCTCTCGAGCCTTCCTGTGCTCCACCTCTCAAACCTCCCGAGCCTCCTATGGCTCCGCCCCCCGAGCCTCCTACGGCTCTGCCTCCTGAGCCTTCCTGGGCTCCGCCTCTCGAGCCACCCAGGGCTCCGCCTCAAGTCTCTCGAGCCACCCAGGGCTCCACCCCCCGAGCCTCCTACGGCTACGGCTCCTCTCCCAGAGACTCCCGAGCCTCCTATGGCTCCTCCCCCCGAGCCTCCTATGGCTCCGCCTCCCGAGCCTCCTACAGCTCCGCCACCCGAGCCTCCTACAGATCTGCCCCCAGAGACTCCAGAGCCTACCAGGTCTTCGCCTCTTAAACCTCCCACGGCGCCACCTCCCTCGGCTCCGCCTCCAGAGCCTTCCAGGCCTCCGCCCCTAAAGCCTCTTATGGCACCACCTTCCTCGGCTCCACCTCCTGAGCCTCCCTTGGCTCCACCTCCTGGACCTCCCTCGGCCCCGCCTCCAGAGCCTTCCAGGCCTCCGCCTCTAGAGCCTCCTACGGTGCCGCCTTCCTCGGCTCCGCTGCCTGGGCCTTCCTCGGCTCCGCCTCCTGACCCTGCCTCGGCCCGGCCTTCCTCAGCTCCGCCCCCGGAGCCTCCAGAGGTCCCCTCAGCTCCGCCTCCTGAGCTTTCAGAGCCTCCCTCAGCTCTGCCTCCTGAGCCTCCAGAACCTCTCTCAGCTCCGCCTCCGGGACCTGTCCCTGTCCGATGGCCTCCTCCCAGGCATCCCGAACTGGTCCTTGCCCTACGGCCACCTCCTAGGCCACCTCAACCAGCCTCTGGCCTGTGGCCACCTCCCTGGTCCCCTGAGCCGGCCCTTGTCAAGTGGCTAGCTCCCGGGCCATCTAAACCGGCCTCTGTCCTGTGGCCACCTCCCAGGCCCCCTGAACCGGTTCTTGCCTTGTGGCCAGCTCCCGGGCCACCCAAACCTGTCCCCATAGCGTGGTTGCCTCCCAGGCCACCTAAACCGGCCTCTGTCCCGTGGCCACCTCCCAGGCCCCCAGAACCGGCCCTTGCCTTGGGGCCAACTCCCGGGCCATACAAACCTGTCCCCCTATTGTGGCCGTCTCCCAGACCACCCAAACCTGTCCTTGCCCGGTCGATACCTCCCAGGCCTCCTAAACCTGTCCATACCCGGTGGACGCCCCCCAGGCCACCTGACCCGGTTCCCTTCACACATCCCCAGAGACTGCTTGCTTGCCCTCTTGGCCTCCCCGGTCTGCCTAATTGCCCCTTGTGCCCCCGTGGACTGCCTAACTGCCCCTTGTGCCCCCGTGGACTGCCTAACTGCCCCTTGTGCCCCCGTGGACTGCCTAATTGCCCCTTTTTCCCCCATGGACTGCCTAATTGTTCCTTGTGCCTCCTTGGTCCGTCTCCGTGTCCCTTGTGCCTCCTTAGCCTGTCTTTGTGTCCCTTGTGGCCCCTTTGGTCTGTCTGTTTTCCCCCTTGTCCAGCCCCCCTCTCCTTGAAGCTTTGTTTAGTTTTTCTGTTCCTTTTCTTAGGACCGTCTGGAATCCAGTCCTTTTGAGGGGGGGCTATGTCACTTTCCTGTGTTGTCTGCCCTATGTTCTCTGTTTCACCCATCACGTTTGTGTCATGTTTCCGTGTTATCTGCTCCGTGTTTTCCGTTTCACCCGTCACCGATCCCGTTCCATGTCACGTTTCCCCTGTTGTCCGCCCTGAGTCTCACTGTCCGTGTGTAAACTACAATTCCCACAATTCCTGGCCTCTCTCACTGCCTGCACTGTTCATTGTTCTCACCTGTGTCTCGTTTAGTCTTCATTGTGTTTGTGTATTTAACCCTGTCTGTTTCTCCTTTCCCCTGTTGGTCTTTGTTGTATGTAGATGCCGGTTTCCCATGTTTTCACTGTTGTTTTCGCCACAGTTATCCCCGTGTATGCCTTCCGTGTTATGTTAACCCTTTGTTTGCCTTTCGTGTTTTGTTTACCTTTTCCCATCGTGGATGTTTCCTTTTGTTCATGTTATTTTGTGTTGCCCGTTTACTTTAATAAACCTTGCTGCATTTATATCCTCATCCTGTGTCTGCTTCCACAACGACGTTACAATGACATCATCACATTACTGCGATCAAATTACTGTCATCATCCACTTACTGATATGACATCATCACAACACTTCCATAACATTACATTACTGCCATGACATAATCACAATACTTCCATAATATCACATTACTGCCATGACATCATCACATTACTGCGATCAAATTACTGTCATCATCCACTTACTGATATGACATCATCACAACACTTCCATAACATCACATTACTGCCATGACATCATCACATTACTGCGATCAAATTACTCTCATCATCCACTTACTGATATGACATCATCACAACACTTCCATAATATCACATTACTGCCATGACATCATGAAATTTCCACCATAAAATCAACTTACTGATATGACATCAGCACAATACTTCCATAATATCAGTGGGTGCATTTACGTTGTTCTGTTTTCCATTGCTTGTATGCAACTTCACTCACTTACTGACGTCGAAACCTTAATTTCTTAAGCATTTCTTCTTTGCCATAGTGACAGTCGATAGAGCGTGACAGATTAGTAAAGTAAATGTTAGAATATGTTTTACAAGAGATGATGCAAAGTGAACACAGTAAATAGCCTAAACATCCACCTCAAATGTTAAATTACAAATGGTTATAAGCTTTGAATAAAAAAACGTATCGGTTACCTAACGTAACCTCGGTTCTCTCTAGATGAGGGAACGAGTATTGCGTAAGCTAGCTTATGCTACAGGAAAGATTCATCTTTTCTGAGATATTGAAGCCAAAAAATTATCCTTAATTTTTGTATCCATTGTCAACGCAGTGCGGCAGCTGCAGACCTTGAGCGGGCTAGCTAGCGAGCTCATAGGTTGCTCTGCGGCAACTGCTGCAGCCTATAGACGAGCTTGAGCGAACTTCGCATCCAATGAGAGGCGTCGGCGCTCACTGCAACAAAGCCCGCCAAAATGGGCGTGACTAGAGTGCATATAAGCGTAGTTCAGTAGGCTGGAACCCTGGTTTTCATTGACTGAAGCGAAAAAGTCGCTGCGTGGCGCGAAGCACGGCCGGCTACGCCAATACTCGTTCCCTCATCTAGAGAGAACCGAGGTTACGTTAGGTAACCGATACGTTCTCTTCTGAGAGGTTCTCTCGTATTGCGTAAGCTAGCTTACGCTACGGGAACCCATTGTCAACGCCGTGCGCGCCAAGCATCCACTGTATGAGCCCCAGGGAATTAAGGGGGACCGGGGAGCCCTTATGAGTGGGGAAATAATATTTGGCCGGCAAGAATGCGGGTCATTGATTGTGTAATACATAAGCACATAGTGGGAAGGGAGCGACACAGCGGCGGTGCCGGTCTGTGTGGAATGTGTCCCATCAGTGCAGCTCACCAGGGGAGCTGTAGCGTATTAAACCGCTAGTAGTTTTGCCTGCAGAGCGGGCACTTCCATATTGTAAAATCTGACAAAGGTGGAGGGGAAGTCCATCCCGCTGCCACACATATGTCGTGAATGGAAATCCCGCTGGACCATGCCCACGAGGATGCCATGCCTCTAGTGGAGTGAGCTCTAATGCCCAACGGGCATGGCAGGTCTTTTGACGCGTATGCAGCAGCAATAGCGTCCACTATCCATCTAGATAGTGTCTGTTTCGAGGCGGCGAGACCTTTGGTGCGCCCTCGAACGAAACGAAAAGCTGCTCAGAGCGTCTGAAAGCGGCGAGCGCGCAGTATACAATCTCAGTGCTCTGACCGGGCAAAGGAGATTGGCGTCGCGTTCGCTATCGGTGCTGGCAGCACCGATAGGGAAATGACCTGTGCTCTGAAAGGAGTACCGATCACCTTGGGAACATAGCCGTGACTAGGCTTTAAAATGACCTTGGAGTCACTTGGTCCAAACTCAAGACACGCAGCGCTGACAGACAGCGTGAAGGTCTCCCACACGTTTGACTGATGACAGGGCAGTCAGAAAAACGGTTTTGAGTGAAAGGTATTTCAAATCCACGGATTGAAGTGGTTCGAAAGGGGGCTTTCATAGTTTCGAGAACTATAGAAAGATCCCAGATAGGAACCGATGGGGGCGTGGGGGTTCATCCTTCTAGCTCCCTGAGGAAGCGGATGACCAGCTCGTTTTTACCCCATGACTGGCCGTGCAGGGGTTCAGCGAACGCCGCAACGGCCGCCACATACACTTTGAGCGTGGATGGGGATCTGCCCTTATCCAGCAGCTCTTGTAGAAATACGAGCAGCGACGACACCCCACATGTCCGCGGGTCCAGGTCTCGGTCGGTGCACCATTTTGAGAACACAGACCATTTTGACGCATAGAGTCTTCTCGTGGAAGGGGTTCTAGCGTGTATGATGGTGTTTATTACTCCTTCTGGCAGAGCGACGGGTAGTCGTTGATCACCCACGCATGCAGCGCCCAGCGCTCTGGGTGGGGATGCCAGATTGTGCCGCGAGCTTGAGAGAGGAAATCTGCTCTCACTGGGATGGGCCACGGCGCTGTCAGTGACAGCTGCGTAAGCTCCGGGGAGGGAAGGCGTAAAGCGGGCGTCTGGGCCAGTCCTGGGCCAGCGCGTCCTCGCTTTTCGAGAAAAATATTGGGCAGTGAGAGTTCTCTTTGGACGCAAAGAGGTCTATCTCTGCTCTGCCGAATAGGTGCCATAACGTCTGGACTGTTTGAGTGTGCAGGGACCATTCCCCTGGGGGAATATTGTCTCTGGACAGTCTGTCCGGGCCGTCGTTCAGGTGGCCTGGCACGTGCGTCGCCCTCAGCGAGCGCAGGTGGCACTGGGACCAACTCAGTATGCGTTTCGTCAGATGGAAGAGGTTCCTGGATCTGACACTGCCCTGACGGTTTAGGTAGGATACCACAGATCTGTTGTCCGAACGGACCAGGACGTGGTGACCCTGAATGACCGGGAGAAAGCGCAGGAGCGCGTACTCGACCGCTATCATTTCCAGACAATTTATGTGAAGGAGCTTTTCCTGAACTGACCATAGGCTGAAAACCGGAGAGCCCTCGCAGACCGCGCCCCAACCCGTGTTGGACGCGTCTGTCGAGATGACTTTTCGGCGAGATACAGCTCCCATTGTCACTCCCCGCTGATACCATTCGGCCACTGTCCAGGGCTGCAGAGCTGAAATACAGGTCTGAGTCACCTTGATGGGCTGGTGGCCTGTGGCCCAAGCCCGGCGAGACGCGCGGGTGTTTAGCCAATGCTGAAGCGGGCGCATGTGCAGTAAACCCAGCTGAAGTACTGCTGCGGCTGAGGCCATGTAGCCTAGCACTCTCTGAAATTTCTTCAGAGGTGTGAGGCTGTTCATCTGAAATGACGCGGCTAGTCGCTGCACACGGCGCTGCGCTGTGTAGATAAGCGAGCCGTCATTGCCACTGAGTCTAGTTCTATTCCAAGGAAGGAAATTGCCTGACTGGGCTGTAGTGAGCTCTTGGTCCAATTGACTGCAAGGCCCAAACTGTTCAGATGACTGAGGAGAACTGTCCTGTGAGACAGAAGCTCCGTATGTGATTGTGCCAAAATCAGCCAATCATCCAAATAGTTCAGAATTCGCAAACCCTGACTCCGCAGGGAGTGCGGCGCCAGCGTCCATGCACTTCGTGAAAGTACGAGGTGCTAAGGACAGGCCGAACGGAAGGACGGTGTATTGATAAACCTGGCCGTCGAAGGCGAATCTCAAGAATGGCCTGTGAAGGGGATTTATCTGAATCTGAAAGTATGCATTTTTCAGATCGAGAGAAATAAACCAGTCCCCTGGCGCACATGCGCGAGGAGTTTGCTGGTTGTAAGCATTTTGAACGGTCTTTTGCAAGCGCTTTGTTCAAAACCCTGAGATCTAATATTGGTCTGAGGCCGCCGTCTTTCTTGGGGACAAGAAAATAATGGCTGTAAAACCCCGACTTCGCTCAGGGAGGCGGCACTCTCTCTATGGCCCTTTTGCACAGAAGGTTTGCTATTTCTGAGCGAAGCATGCACGCTGCTTCCGTGTTCAAAGTAGTTTCAAGCAGCTCTGAAGCAAGGAGGACGGCGATCGAACTATAGCTAATAGCCCTGTTTTATTGTGCTTAACACCCATTCGGATATCCCTGGAATATCTTCCTACGCTTTGAAGCGTAATGTTAGAGGGTGAATGGCCAAATCGCTCTGATTGCCGCACACAGCGGCTGAACAGAATGTGTGAGCGCTTACTGTGCTTATGCTGGACTGCTCGCAGGCAGCATGGACAGGCTGTTCTGTGAGTAACTTCCGATTGAGGTGAATGGGGAAAGAGTCACGTCTGTTAAGTGATGCGCAAGCATAGCCACGAGCACGGGACTTACATACAGAGAAGTGTTTGCTGGCCGTGTGACAGAGCGGGTAGAGAATGGGCGCGCGACGTATTCGTGAGCGCATTTATTGACTCTAACACTCGAGTGGTTCAGTAACCGCTTTTGAGTGTGCTCTGATGGGGACACGGAACGTGTAATGCTTGTGTGTAGAGGTGAACACTAGATTGTGGGCACATTTTCTACACATAAGGCTGGTCAGTGTGACAGAGCGGCCAGAGAATGGGCACGCCGCGGATTCGGTGGGTGCGTTTATTAACCCTAACACTCGAGCGGTCGTAACCGCTTTATGTGAGTGTGCTCTGATAGGGACACGGGACGTGTAATGCTTGTGTGTATGGGTGAACACTGAATTGTGGGCACATTTTCTACACATAAGGCTTTATTTTGGGTCGCCGTGGAAACGGCGTTTGAGTGCAGAGCAAGCGGGTAATATCACCGGCTTGTTGGCTGCTGAATCCACCACTGCAGTAGCCTGAGAGAAGGGGACTGACAGGGGCGTACGGGACTTACATACAGCTGGCCATGTGACAGAGCGGGCAGAGGAGGGAGCGCGCACGGGCTCGTAGGCGCGTTTATTAACTCTAACACTCGAGCGGGTCGTAACCGCTTATGTGAGTGTGCTCTGATAGGGACACGGGATGTGTAATGCTTGTGTGTAGGGGTGAGCACTGGATTGTGGGCACATTTTCTACACATAAGGCATGTTTACCCTTTACAAGATTTCTTTGGGTCACCGTGAAAACGGCGTTTGAGTGCAGGCAAACGGGTAGTATCACCGGCTTGTTGGCTGCTGAATCCACCACTGCAGTAGCCTGAGAGAAGGGGACTGACAGGGGCGAAGCTTTGACGGTGGTCCGGCCGTGGCGGGACTGAGCCGTCGTTTTCTCAACAACGCTAGGAGGACTTCGGTTGCTCAGGTTTCAGTACAATCTTAGGCCGAGGCCCGCAGGGGCGGCGGTCTCGCGGCGGCTGTCTGAGCGCTGATCGAGGGCGGCCGCCCTGTCGACGCTGAGAAGTCTGGCTTGTTGAGCTGGGCGCTGTGAAGAGGCTCGTGCAGGAGGCTGGTCACGTGGGCGGCCTGCAGAGGAGCTAGCGCGACGAGGCAGAAAGAGATTCATGGCTTGGGCTTCGAGAAACGGTCAACAATGCCACTCACCGCGGAACCGAAGAGACCGGACAGAGAGAGCGGCGCGTAGTGCGTTCAGCTTCTCCCAAGTCGGCTAGTCAGATCTGAAACAGCCTTTGTCTGTAAGACGGCCATGGAATGCAGAGCAGATGCGGCTTGGCCGGCGGCAGTATAGGCGCGGCCAACACAGGCGGAAGTAGTTCTGCAGGCCTTAGACGGCAGCACCAGCTTAGACCGCCATCTCGCGGAGGGCGGGCAAAGGTGCGGCGTGGAGTCTGTTGGGAGCCTGCTCAGGGGGCGGTGACCACTCGAGCCCGAGGCGGTCGACGGCCTGTGTGAGGAGGCGTTAGTTCCCCTCGACTCGGCGCGGGTCCTGCTGGATTCCTGGGCCGAGGAGGAGGCGTGTGAGCCTGACCACTCCTCGCTGTCGAAGCCATGATGGAACAGCCCTTATCCTCCGCTTCTTCGTCCGAGATGGCAGCAGAGCAGCCGCTCGGCGGCAACTGCGCGTCCCGGGTGGGCGGGGAGGGTGAAGGCGATGCTCGAGGGAGGGGCTCCGGTGAGGCAATCGCTTCTACCACTGGTTCCGGCAGCCTTTGAGAGCGGCGCTTTTACTGCGCGGCTGAATGGAAGGCGCGCGGCGGCTCGGTCCTGAGCGCTCGAGTCGAGCCCGCAGGGTCGACATCGGAAGCTCCTCGCAGAGATCGCATCCGCCTTCAGCGAGGCGAGCTCTGCATGCCCCAGTCCCAGGCAGAGAGCGCAGATGACGTGGCGGTCTCCGGTGCTGAGAGGGCGCGGCATGAGGCGCAAGTGGAGCGAGGCATCTTTAAAAAGACGCTCGTACTCTTTTGTGAAGTTCATAAGAACTAGCTTGCTTTAAAAAGGATACGTCGCCGGATGGCGTAGCTCGCAGGACGGCTGAAGGTGGCGAAGACGGCCGGCTTCTTCGAGCGCTGTCAACGCTTGCTTGATGCCCCTCGAACGGCGATGCGGCTTCCAGTTCAGAGATGCGAAGAGCTTCGCTGAAGAGATGAAAATCAGGGTTCCAGCCTACGAACTACGCTTATATGCACTCTAGTCACGGCCATTTTGGCGGGCTTTGTCGCAGTGAGCGCGCGGACGCCTCTCATTGGATGCGAGTTCGCTCAAGCTCGTCTATAGGCTGCAGCAGTTGCCGCAGAGCAACCTATGAGCTCGCTAGCTAGCCCGCTCAAGGTCTGCAGCTGCCGCACTGCGTTGACAATGGATATAAAAATTAAGGATAATTTTTTGGCTTCAATATCTCAGAAAAGATGAATCTTTCCCGTAGCGTAAGCTAGCTTATGCAATACGAGAGAACCTCTCGTAAGAGAACTCTAGGTTTTTGACCGTGGTGATGTAGGCGTGGCCGAGCAACGTCTGTGGAGAGCGAGGCCGGGAGTGACACCTGTGGGAAATGATCTCTAACAGCTGTTCTGTGTTACAGTGAGAGCTGGAGAGGGATAAGAGGGCAGTCCAGACCGCCGGAGGAGAGAGAGATAGACACACGCAGATGAGATTGTGTGCATTCGTTGACATTGTGCTGAAAAGAAAACCCTTTATGTGTGACTCTGAAAAGTGTGAGAATAAAAGACTCACATTGAATGGTTTGTCCGCTTCCTCCACGAAACAGAGTTTGTGAATTGTCACATAGATGTCGGTTATTTCTATTGTACAAGAGTAAAACTCTTCTGACAGTTATTTAACACTGCAAGCATCGCTTCTCTTGCTGTTTTAAATAGCCTACTATTTTTCTTGAATGATTAAATGCTCCATTGCACCATCATTTTTGCTAAGTGTCCCGTCCGCAGCTGTTGCTTAAAGTCCATTTTATTTGGTTTCCATTCCACATATGTAAACTTCTTTAAAGCCAACTCTCATCCACCTCTCTTTACTTTGTACTCACATTTCACAATTATATTAGAGGAGGAATAGTAATGAGGAAAATATTGTTAAGTCAGACAGGGTTTTAGACGCTGCTTCTAGAGTTAGTAGCATAAGAAGAATGTTACTTGCATGTTTGAAGCTGTACTGTTTGTACACTTTCACCTACTGTTGCACTTGTGTATATGGTCGTGTGACAATAAAAAGATTTGATTTAATAAGCCCAATACACTCTCAGTTGATTCAGTTGACAGAGAAAATTGAATTAGAAAGCGAGTGAGAGGCAGAATTTGTCTCAGGCCAGACATATTGTCACAAAGGAAACACTGGAAGACATTTTGTATGTTGAAGACAAAACATCATAAATGCAGACATCAGGATGGGTGCCAGGTGATTTGGCAGCACAACTATAAAAACACACTGACTCATACACATGTATGAAAGTGGCAACATCAGACGTGTACTGCAAATAAAACAAAGTTCTGCTGCTCTGATGTTTAACAACAGCCTGAAGCAATATCCTTTTAAAGTGGTTTTAGAATAATTCAGCAATCACGCACGCATGCACACACAGATGTTGTGATGCCTTGACGGTGTGTTTTAAATTAGCTTCATGATCACATTACTGCCTTAACATCACATTACTGAGGTGTCATGAGTTTACTGCCAGGTCATCGTCACATTACTGCCGAGACATCACTATACTATCATGTCATTATCTCATTACTGGCGGCTCATCATCAAATGACTGATATGTGATCACATTACTGGCATAATATTACATTACTAAAACAACATTTTCACATCACTACCATAACATGACATTACTGCCATGACATCATCACACTACTGACGTAACATCATCACATTACTGCCACAACATTATCACATTACGGGCATGACATCATCTTATTAGTGTCATGACATCATCACATTACTGCCACAAACTTCACATTACTGCCGTCTAATCATCATATCATCATATTACTGCAATACTATCACATAATTGCCAAGAGATCACATTACTACCATGACATCATCACATTACTGCGATCCTATTACTGTCATTATCCAAATAATCATATGACATCTTCACAATACTGACATAATATCACATTGCTGCCATGACATCATCACATTACTACCAAAATATCACATTACTCTCATGACATCATCTCATTACAGTCATGTCTTCTTCCTATTACTGATGTCATAACATTATAGCAATTAAATCACATTTCTAACATAACATCACACTACTTAAATATTATTGCATTACTGCCATCATATCACATTACTGCCATAACATCACATTACTGATGTAAAATCATCACATCACTGCCACAACATCACATTACTGCCATGACATCATCACATTACTGCGATCAAATTACTGTCATCATCCACTTACTGATATTACATCATCACAATACTTCCATAACATCACATTACTGCCATGACATCATCACATTACTACCAAAATATCACATTACTCTCATGACATCATCTCATTACAGTCATGTCTTCTTCCTATTACTGATGTCATAACATTATAGCAATTAAATCACATTTCTAACATAACATCCCACTACTTAAATATTATTGCATTACTGCCATCATATCACATTACTGCCATAACATCACTTTACTGATGTAAAATCATCACATTACTACCATGACCAGGGCTACAGGTAGGAATTCTTGGGCCCGTTACAAAATGGGTTCAGCGAACCCCCCTCCAGTCCATTGTCTGATGAGGGTGGGGGGTACGGACATTTATCACATCAACGTGCGCTACCTGGAGGGATTTCGCAGTTGCACGCTATCTCCTTGTTTATATCTGTGTTATATCTTGTGCGTTTAGATGCGCTACACAATATGGAATAGCCTTTCTGTGTACCCCCTCTACTCTGTTCCCTCTTCAAGCTGGACAAAAGGTCAAGTTGTACCCCCTTATTGGTGGCCCTGGCCATGACATCATCATAGTACAGCAACACAAACATCACATTACAATCATAACATCATCACATTAATTCCATGACATTATCAAATAACTGCCATAACATCGTATTACTCCCATCTTCCATAATATCACATTACTACCACGACATCATCTAATTTCCTCCATTACATTATATTTTAGCCATGCCATAAAACATTACTCCTATGGCATCATGACATTACTGCAATCCTATTACTCTCTTCATCCAATCACTGTCATCACATCACCACAACACTGCCATGACATCACATTACTGTCATGACATCACCACAATACTGCCATGACATCACATTACTGTCATGACATCACCACAATACTGCCATGACATCACATTACTGTCATCACATCACCACAATACTGCCATGACATTACATTACTGTCATGACATCACCACAATACTGCCATGACATCACATTACTGTCATCACATCACCACAATACTGCCATGACATCACATTACTGTCATGACATCACCACAATACTGCCATGACATCACATTACTGTCATCACATCACCACAACACTGCCATGACATCACATTACTGTCATGACATCACCACAACACTGCCATGACATCACATTACTGTCATGACATCACCACAATACTGCCATGACATCACATTACTGTCATCACATCACCACAATACTGCCATGACATCACATTACTGTCATGACATCACCACAATACTGCCATGACATCACATTACTGTCATCACATCACCACAACACTGCCATGACATCACATTACTGTCATGACATCACCACAACACTGCCATGACATCACATTACTGTCATGACATCACCACAATACTGCCATGACATCACATTACTGTCATCACATCACCACAATACTGCCATGACATTACATTACTGTCATGACATCACCACAATACTGCCATGACATCACATTACTGTCATCACATCACCACAATACTGCCATGACATCACATTACTGTCATGACATCACCACAATACTGCCATGACATCACATTACTGTCATGACATCACATTACTGTCATGACATCACCACAATACTGCCATGACATCACATTACTGTCATGACATCACCACAATACTGCCATGACATCACATTACTGTCATCACATCACCACAATACTGCCATGACATTACATTACTGTCATGACATCACCACAATACTGCCATGACATCACATTACTGTCATCACATCACCACAATACTGCCATGACATCACATTACTGTCATGACATCACCATAATACTGCCATGACATGACATTACTGTCATCACATCACCACAACACTGCCATGACATCACATTACTGTCATGACATCACCTAACACTGCCATGACATCACATTACTGTCATGACATCACCACAATACTGCCATGACATCACATTACTGTCATCACATCACCACAATACTGCCATGACATCACATTACTGTCATGACATCACCACAATACTGCCATGACATCACATTACTGTCATCACATCACCACAACACTGCCATGACATCACATTACTGTCATGACATCACCACAACACTGCCATGACATCACATTACTGTCATGACATCACCACAATACTGCCATGACATCACATTACTGTCATCACATCACCACAATACTGCCATGACATTACATTACTGTCATGACATCACCACAATACTGCCATGACATCACATTACTGTCATCACATCACCACAATACTGCCATGACATCACATTACTGTCATGACATCACCACAATACTGCCATGACATCACATTACTGTCATGACATCACATTACTGTCATCACATCACCACAATACTGCCATGACATCACATTACTGTCATCACATCACCACAACACTGCCATGACATCACATTACTGTCATGACATCACCACAATACTGCCAAATACATCACATTACTGTCATGACATCACCACAATACTGCCATGACATCACATTACTGTCATCACATCACCACAATACTGCCATGACATCACATTACTGTCATGACATCACCACAATACTGCCATGACATCACATTACTGTCATCACATCACCACAATACTGCCATGACATCATATTACTGTCATGACATCACCACAATACTGCCATGACATCACATTACTGTCATCACATCACCACAATACTGCCATGACATTACATTACTGTCATGACATCACCACAATACTGCCATGACATCACATTACTGTCATCACATCACCACAATACTGCCATGACATCACATTACTGTCATGACATCACCACAATACTGCCATGACATCACATTACTGTCATGACATCACATTACTGTCATCACATCACCACAATACTGCCATGACATTACATTACTGTCATGACATCACATTACTGTCATGATATCACCACAAAACTGCCATGACATCACATTACTGTCATGACATCACATTACTGCCATGATATCACATTACTGTCATGACATCACATTACTGTCATCACATCAGCACAATACTGCCATGACATCACATTACTGTCATGACATCACCACAATACTGCCATGACATCACATTACTGTCATGACATCATCACATTCTGCCATGACATCACATTACTGTTATGACATCACCACAATACTGCCATGACATCACATTACTGTCTTGACATCCTCACATTCTGCCATGACATCACATTACTGTCTTGACATCCTCACATTCTGCCATGACATCAGAATCAGCTTTATTGCCAAAATAGCTCACACATAAAAGGAATTGGTCTTGGAGACAGAAGCTTCTAGTGCACAACAATACAAGACAGAGATAATAATAAAAAAATAAAATAGAATAAAATAAAAAGTGGATAGAATAAAAAGTATATAGAGAAATACACAATAAGACAATATATACACACACACACACACACACACACACACACACACACACACACACACACACACACACACACACACTACTGTTCAAAAGTTTGGGGTCACTTGCCTGAAATGTTTCTCATGATCTTAAATGTTTGAAATTAGTTTGTAGACAAAAATATAATTGTGCCACCATATTAATTAATTTCATTATAAAACAAACATTTTATAAAAAAAAAGAAAATGTTTTTGAAATGGATGACTTATGGATGACCGAATAATAATGAAAAGCAGCCCAACTGTAACCCGTACACACACACACACACACACACACAAGACGAGACAGTCACAATGTGAGTAAACACTGCTTTTATTAAAGAGCAGGCGAAGGTACAGTGTGGAAAATCCAGAGGGAGAATCGTCGAGGAAGCGTAGGGTCAAAAGCCGGGGAATCAAAGTAGAGAAAAGGGGCAAATCCGGAAGAGAGTGGTCAACGAGAGCGGGAGGTCGAAGCCGGGAATCAGACACAACTAGACGGGACTAGTGGGAGCAAAAGACAGGGGAACAAGGGGAGCTGCCAAGCTAAGGGGTAAACAGTGATGGAGGTTTCTTATCATACACAGATCTGCTTAACAACTTTAAAATCCCAATTAGACCAAAAGAATTTGCAATTGTGATGACGCCAATCAATATTTGGAGATTTAATTTGGCGTAAGGCTTGGAAAACAGTTGATCAATTCTTTGTTAATAATAAAATAAGTTTCATATAAAATAATGCATAGAATTGATCCTGTGAATCATGTATTGGAACGTTTCAAACTGAATATTCATTATTCGTGGGAATTTTGTAATAATGATAAAGAAACATTAATTTATTCTTTCATTGTTTTTACACAAAGATGTTTTGGGTTGATGTCGAACATTTCATTAAAAGGAAACTCGATATAGATATAAAATTGTGTGCGTCTGATATAATGATATATGTAAATGACTGTGAGATAGAAATGGATAAAGCATATATCATTCAATTACTAGTTTTATTACGGATGTTTCATATACATCAAATGAAATGGTCTGGTGATAAACCACATTTTTTTTTTTATTTGATAAATTATTTTAAACAATATTTTAATATTTTGTATAAGTGTAAAAATAAAAAAGCTTCCAGGGCTTGTAATATTGTTTGCAAATTCAAAATTGATAGATAAATGGCATCTTATCCCTTTTTATTTGTTTTGTTTTATAATACTCTGCATTATTATTTTTATTTGTTTCTTCTTCTATATCATAATATTTGAATAACTGAATACTTTGTACCTGAGATGGAAATGATACAATATTGATTATGTGGAATTGTCTCTTGATGTTATGTATGCTAATATGCTAATAAGTTTTAATTAAATTTTTTTTTAAAAATGTAAGGTGTGTTTGTGTTGGTCTACTGGAGTGTTTTCTTCACTGTATAAACTGTGTGTTGCTCATACAGCTGAAATTTCACTTACTGCCCTCTAGAGTAAACAGGTGGTACTACAAGCTTGCAGTTCTCAGGAGTCTTCCTTATTACGGTCCGGGAGATTAATTGCATTAAAAAATGTATTATTTTTTGTCAAATTAATCACACTGAATTAACATGTTAAATCGACAGCCCTAATATATATATATATATATATATATATATATATATATATATATATATATATACATATATATATATATATATATATATATATTAAATACACACTAGTATGTACAAAACACATATACAAATCTGTTATATACAGATGCAAGGGAATGTATTGGCAGAAGATGCATGGTATGTTGGATAATATAAATAGACTAAGCAGTGTATTGCACATAATGTATAATAACATTAATATTTATGTTTATTAAATACTGATATGACATCATCACAATACTTCCATATCATCACATTACTGCCATGACATCATCACATTATTGCGATCTATTACTGTCATCATCCATTTACTGATATGACATCATCACAATACTTCCATATCATCACAATACTTCCATATCATCACATTACTGCCATGACATCATCACATTACTGTGATCCAATTACTGTCATCATCCACTTACAGATATGACATCATCAAAAACTTCCATATCATCACATTACTCTGATCCAATTACTATCATCTTCCACTTACTGCCATGACATCATCACATTACTGTGATCCGATTACGGTCATCATCCACTTACTGCCATGACATCATCACATTATTGCGATCTAATTACTGTCATCATCCACTTACTGATATGACATCATCACAATACTTCCATAACATCACATTACTGATATGACATCATCACATTATTGTGATCCAATTACTGTCATCATCCACTTACTGATATGACATCATCACAATACTTCCATAACATCACATTACTGCCATGACATCATCACATTATTGCGATCTAATTACTGTCATCATCCACTTACTGATATGACATCATCACAATACTTCCATAACATCACATTACTGATATGACATCATCACATTATTGCGATCTAATTACTGTCATCATCCACTTACTGATATGACATCATCACAATACTTCCATAACATCACATTACTGCCATGACATCATCACATTATTGCGATCTAATTACTGTCATCATCCACTTACTGATATGACATCATCACAATACTTCCATAACATCACATTACTGATATGACATCATCACATTATTGTGATCCAATTACTGTCATCATCCACTTACTGATATGACATCATCACAATACTTCCATAACATCACATTACTGCCATGACATCATCACATTATTGCGATCTAATTACTGTCATCATCCACTTACTGATATGACATCATCACAATACTTCCATAACATCACATTACTGCCATGACATCATCACATTATTGCGATCTAATTACTGTCATCATCCGCTTACAGATATGACATCATCACAATACTTCCATAACATCACATTACTGATATGACATCATCACATTACTGTGATCCAATTACTGTCATCATCAACTTACAGATATGACATCATCACAATACTTCCATAACATAACATTACTGCCATAACTTGAAGTTACTGCTATGACATCATAACAATACTTCCATATCATCACATTACTGCCATGACATCATCACAATACTTTCATAACATCACATTACTACCATTACATCATCACATTATTGCGATCTAATTACTGTCATCATCCGCTTACAGATATGACATCATCACAATACTTCCATAACATCACATTACTGATATGACATCATCACATTACTGTGATCCAATTACTGTCATCATCAACTTACAGATATGACATCATCACAATACTTCCATAACATCACATTACTGCCATAACTTGAAGTTACTGCTATGACATCATAACAATACTTCCATATCATCACATTACTGCCATGACATCATCACAATACTTTCATAACATCACATTACTGTGATCCAATTACTGTCATCATCAACTTACAGATATGACATCATCACAATACTTCCATAACATCACATTACTGCCATAACTTGAAGTTACTGCTATGACATCATAACAATACTTCCATATCATCACATTACTGCCATGACATCATCACAATACTTTCATAACATCACATTACTACCATTACATCATCACATTATTGCGATCTAATTACTGTCATCATCCGCTTACAGATATGACATCATCACAATACTTCCATAACATCACATTACTGCCATAACTTGAAGTTACTGCTATGACATCACAGTAAACAGTATCTCTGCCCTCTGCAGTCAGCCTTTAAACCTCACGGAGGCATAATTAGCCTAATACGGGACCGGTGTTTAGTATCACGACCCGGCCCCGCCCTCCGCCCTGCCACACTAACAAACAAACCTACAAATCAATAACACACAGCAATTATCGGCTGAACTCAGAATGAACATTTCTATCAGGAAGACTCGCAGACTTGAGTAAAGTTTAAGATGACATTTATTTGATGAAATTGAAACAGGAATGTAATGTTGTAATCCCTGTCTGGAGGTCTGAAGAAGCTGTACTCGGAACCGTCATATCCTGAAGGAGATGGGAGGCAGTGGCGAGGAGCCGACCCCCGTGATGGACGGGACTAAACTGGTGGTGGTGGGGTGGTGGAGGTTGCCATGTTGGCACACTTAAACAGCAATGTGATAGATTGTGAACAGACTTATAAGTGATGGCTGACACATGATTGGCTAGGAGTAACCTAGCTAATGATGCGGTGATGTACAGCTGCGAGTCTTCCTGTTAGAACAATGCTGCGCTTACATCGCCTCATACATGAAGTCATTAACGTCTTAAATCTTTCATCTTTCAACCCTGAAATCATCCTCAGTGACCTCATCTACTATTGTGAGTGTGTGTGTGAGTGTGAGTGTGAGTGTGTGTGTATGTATGTGTGAGAGTGTGTGCGTGTTTTTGATTGTGTGTTTGTGTGAGTGTGCGTGTGAGTGTGTGTGTGTATGTGTGAGTGTGTCTGTGTGTGTGAGAGTGTGTGTGTGCATGTTTGCGTGTTTTTGATTGTGTGTTTGTGTGTGTGTGTGTGAGTGTGCGTGTGTGAGCGTGTATTTATCACTTTGTGGGGACCAAATGTCCCCATAAGGATAGTAAAACCCGAAATGTTTGACCTTGTGGGGACATTTTGTCGGTCCCCATGAGGAAAACAGCTTATAAATCATACTAAATTATGTTTTTTGAAAATGTAAAAA
>NC_068277.1:1837440-1872440 GCF_025860055.1 Xyrauchen texanus | reverse complement strand
CAGACTCTTTAAAGCATGCTAAACAAACCTGACCCACACGAGCTGAGAGAACACCGAACAATCTCACTGAGACAATGAATGTGCCCTAAAAACAGCCACCTTGATTTGATTTCCTCCAGATACGCCTCCAGTCTCCAGTGTGGGGCGGAGTCTTACCTCTGACATTTACTTCCTGATTGTACTGCGGTCATGCCTGACATTTACTTCATTCCTTTATCAATCTTCATCACTCATCTCATTCCAGACTATCATTGAGCATCCTTTCATTTTTATCTCCCCCGATGTGTTTATTTATTAATTGTTCTTTGCTTTCACTAAATGTCACTACAATCCTCTGGGCTGTCAACAAGGAAAGCAGAAAAAGACAGAGTGTAAGACCCGTCACAGCCCGAGACCTCCGGCAGACATCACGAGAGTACGGAACAATATTGCCCAGATAGGAGCGCTAACTAGCCAAGAGCTCCGTGAGGTACAAGACCGTCGGAAACCTCCTGAAGGGGCAATTACATGTTCTGTTCTTCAGAGTGGTTTCACATGAGGTAAATGCCCCCTTGAGTCAGTCATGGTTTTGTTTTTACACAGAGATATGGAGGTCTATTACTGACTACAGCACCAGTTGTTGGATTATAACACAATGGTGTGAGTCCAAAAATGGGGGGAAAACACTTTTTTGTGCTGTTTTCCCAAAGTTTGAGTGCCTGTAACTCCAGAAGTATTAAATATATCTTAATATCTGTATAGAGTCTGGTTCAGAACAAACTTTTCCTTTAGTATCTTCATTTTGAAGGCCCTTTATATTTCACTTCCAGAGATATTAGGATCTCAGTGTGGCTCTATGTGCAAATTGTTAGATTTTACAGATTTTCAAAGGTTGAAAGCCAAATGTGGTTCACATGGTATGAAGGTAAAAAAAGGGAGCCAAAAGCGGCGGCTCATTTTAGCTTATCGCGGCCCATTCTGCAGGTTTCGCGGCCGACCCACCAGCCCGCTCGGTTCTCCCGATGCCCAGTCCGCCACTGATCGGCCCCAAAGTGCGTCGGCCCACTGGGAAAATGCCCGGCATGCCAGATTACCAGTCCAGCCCTGCCGTAAATAGTAGATATGCCAAATTTGGTAGGGAGGTTCCAGATCCCCCCCCACTACTCAAGCGCCAACACACAAATCCGTCCAATAGCAAATAACCCTGGAACAGTATGGGCTAAAATATACATTATTTTGTCCTTTGAATCCTTCAGTGACCCAAATGATATATACACACAGTTCAGATTGAATTCCCAGTTTACTTTTCGAAATCGTCATAGTCAATTTGTCCGCAGTGAAATATGTAATCGCACGTGTCTTATAAATGATTCTTTGAATCAAAATTCAGTTACACTTTCTATAAAGCCCATATTTATAATGCATATACTGCACTCATAATGTACCATTAAACACCTATAATAGGTTATAACGTCTCATAAATAATTATAACTACAGTTATACTACATTATAACACTTCCTCTATTCATAGTGATACTTTAGATATAATGCTTTATATAACACAGGAAACGCAGCAGAAGTTAATATCGTTCATTGTATAAGTGCTGTATAATGTAAACAGTCAAAAGGCTTTACGACATGATCATGTTATAAGTGCTCTTTTTCTGTTTTAAGATACAAAAGCAATAACTTCTTATAAACACTCATAACAGACACTTATAACATACAATACCAGTCAAACTTCTATAATGGACGTTATTTATAAAATAAGAGTCCAGTACAGAATCCGTTTGATTGGCTACATGTGTGATCAACATGTCATGTGAAAAAGAAAGTACACCCTCCTTGAATTCAATGGTTTTATGTATCAGGACATAATAAAACTGATCTTAAAATGAGGTAAAAACAACAACACATGACACATTACACCATATCAAGAGAGGTGGTCTCACTTACTGATGATCAATTAATCAAGGGCATTTGATTAGCAGCACCTGGATACAACTTAACCTCTTAGTTCCTATGGAAGCAGTAAGGGTGTACTTCGTTTTTCACACTTGGCTTCTCCATTTTGGCTTTATTTATGTTAATAAATCATTATGATCCGGTGTCATGTGTCATGTGTTGTTTTCATCTGAGGTTCTTTTTATCAAATCAGATGTTGCATGTGTTATAACGCATTATAATCTAAGGTATATCTTATAAAGGTAAGTATTATAATGTGTTATAATTGTGGTTACAACTATTTATTAGATGTTATAACATATAAGGCATTAGTAATGCATTATAAATACAGGCTTCAAAGAAAGGGATTATGAGAAATAACACGTTCAAACTAAGCAACACAAGAACATTTGATTGTGGTACAACATCGAACCTTGTGCAGATTTGACAAACATCAGGGTGGAGGAAACACCTCGATCATGCTCGGAGCTTCTTCATTTAGAAACCGCCTGAAGGAACCAAACCCAAATATAGATCTCACCGTCTCTACATACAACTCCCATCTCTCAGCAACAGCATCTGTCAGTGAAAGACTCCAGAAACACACACAAATCCAGACGCCCATCAATTACCTCCATACCACCCATTCTCTCTCTGATCCTCCTCCTCAGAAAGACTTTCATGAAGCAGGACGAGCAACACACACCCCACTGATTCTCAATCAATCAGCTTATTTACCAGGAATCATCTCCAGCGCTCGCTCTATTCTTCTGATCACCTTCAGTAAATCAAAGTACTAACAAGAACTGACTAAAGTTCCCTTCAGACACAATTCAATAATGCCATAGAAATAGACCATCACAAATATCAATATATACAGAAACAACAACATAGACACAATAAAATGTCTTTCTCTCTGGCAACAAACTGCAGAAGGAAAAACAATGAGCTTTCAGCTGCACACACACACACACACACACACACACACACACACTCACACACATGCACACACACACACACACACACACACACACACACACACACACACACACACACACACACACACACACACACACACACACACACACACACACACACACACTCTCACACACACACACACACTCACACACACACTCTCACACACACTCTCACACACACACACACACACACACACACACACACACACACACACACACACACACACACACACTCTCACACACACACACACACACACACACACTCACACACACACTCTCACACACACTCTCACACACACACACTCACACACATGCACACACACACACACACACACACACACACAAACACACACTCACTCACACGCACACTCACACACACTCTCTCACACTCACACACATATTTATGTGTATTTACAATTATTTTAACAAGAATTAAAACTCTAAGGACCCACCGGCGGGTCCACAGGGGCACTATATCACAGAAAAGTTTACGCTAAAAACGTTAAAGTGTCCGTATAAATAATTCAGGCATATGAGGAATCATTTGAAGGGTTAGAATCTGAACTTTTCAGAGATAACATCACTTCTGCATTTATTTAATTAAAATAACAAAATAAGGCCTCAAAACATTTGCACAAAAATTAGCGCCCTCTAGAGGTACTGGGGTAGAAATATTTATAAAAAAATAAAAGTCCTTCAAGATTTAAGATTCAACTTTATTGTCATTGTGCGGAGTACAGGTAAAGAAGCCAATGAAACACAGTTGTTTTCGCATATCCCAACTAAGCTGGGGTCAGAGCGCAGGGTCAGCCATGAAACAGCGCCCCTGGAGCAGATAGGGTCAAGGGCCTTGCTCAAGGGCCCAACAGTGGTATCTTGGCGGTGCTGGGGCTTGAACCCCTGACCTTTCGGTCAGTAACCCAGAGCCTGAACCGCTGAGCCATATAAGTCATATAAATCTCTCATTCTCAGGAATGTGACTGTACAGTTAATGTTGTTGCCCTAATGCCACTGCCTGTGCGCATGCTTGACTGAATAATCCAATTTTATTGGATGTCCAGAACAAAATATGAAGTGTAGTAGGAAAAATATATTTTCAACTATTTAAAATGTTTTATATCATCACAAAGGGGACGATTATTATTTGGGCGGTTCTCTGAAAAATGAGACCATTTTATTTTACAATCAGTCCACAGTATGTGTGAATGGTGAGCTTTTAAATTTGAGCGTGAAAGATTGTGGGCAGCAGCCCAAAAATGTGACATTAAAAATGACTATTTTTAATATGTAAGATTAAAGTTGTTCAGAAAATCTGATCTCCTTTAATAAACACATAAAATGGATAGACTGAAGTATTCACTACTTTTAGAAGTGACTGTTGTGAATTCCTCACATTTAGTCAGTTTAGGATGTTGTGTTACATGTAGTATGCAACCATTTTCGTCAGTTACTTTGTTGACGAGACTAACACTGCTTTGAGAACAGTAGAACCGGCTCTGAACACCTCTCATGTGTTCATCTTTTGAGCGGTATTGATTATAGACAGCTCCTCACAGCCAATTTCAACAGCAGTGTGTGGACAGCCCCATATGCTGCATTACGCCTGTTTTCTCCAGGGCCATTGTGTTTTCAGCACCATGACTGTGGACAGCTCCTGCACAATACTCAACACACAAACCAGACGAGCGTCAGTTCAGACACTTTCAGCACCAGCCGAGAGAGCAGCTCCCTTCTCAATAAAGCAGCAGCATATTAGAGCAGCCGTCCATTAGTGACCGTGAGGTGAGGGTCACGACCTCTTCTCTGTTCCAACTGCCTCTCTCATGATGTCATCTTCATTCTATTCTTATGTCTTTTTTCAATGACTCCTCTAGGTTTTGTCATCTCTGCTTTCAGTTTCCATTAAATTACAGATTACTAAAACAAGTCTGAACTTTATACAGTATCAGTGGTTTTCAACTGGATTTGGTTCAGCACACAGATATTACATTGGGCAAAACATGGCAATCCAACACAGTAAGAAAAGAGTTTATTGTAGTGATCGACTGATATGGTGAAGATGATGATATCTTGATAGCAGGACTCCCGATGGGCTGCTTTAAACTTATGCGACCCCACGTCTGAATACTGACTGAATACTGTCACAATACTCTACACTGCCATTTAAGGGTTAAACTTCTGCCGCACTGAGTCACGTAGATTTCCGTGTAGCGCTTCTACTGGCGCAGAGCCAAATAAATTGCCTCTGGTAAGAAACCGCTTTCAGTTTTATTCATTGAAACCTGATTGGCTGTAAAGAGTAGAGTCTCTCATAAAGAAATGCATTCATGTTTCGCACATTAACACTCTGATAAACATGATGTCCACATAAGTGGATTTTGGGACATTGCGGCGACAGAGTTTCAAAACCTGCGTGAAGCTTTGAACTCACCGTGAAAAGTGCTTCAAGACAAAAAAATCTCATTGTGCATTTTGGTGATAGTTAAGACTTGCTTCTGTGGCAATTAAAATGTCCCATCTGGGCTTGTTTTGTACATCAAATAGCACTAAGAGCTCCTGTCTCCATCATTTTATCACTGACAGGCAAGAGATTCTTATATTTACTGCGATAACAACCTCCGCGGCTCTGTCATAGGAGAGTATTACAACAGTTCTGCCCACAGAATCTCAATGGGACCGCCACGTTATGCTATTTTATGCTAAGCTTGTAGGCTCATCTTGGTAGAAGAGTTCTGGCGCTGTGATGTGTGTCAGTGTAATGACTCCGGGCAGACACATTACAAAGGTTCCACCCTTCACACCAGTGTTTATGCCATATTAAGGGAAAATGCATTAATCGTGATTAAGAAAAATAAAAGCGTTAAACTTTTTAAATGAATCGTATGCATTAACACGTGAATTCTGACAGCTCTGCTAAATGACTAAAAGCTGAAGTTGAAACTGAAATATGAACTGAAATAATTCTATTAGTTTACTTGTTGAGATTGCACAGTGATACGAGATGTACAAAAGATGACTTGCAATACTCAGATAACCGGTCTGATTTGTGTTAATCACCGGATGTGCAGTTGTTACTTCCAAATTTCAGGCCGCTTGGTGGCGCCACTGACCAATCAGAATCAAGTATTCCAGAGAGCCGTGTAATAACACACAATATATTAGTACATACATGTACATAATATTACAAAAAAATTCAAAATAAGGCCTCATTGATAGATCAGTCATCGCTAGCAAAACTGTCCTAAAGAAAACAAACATTAAAATATTTGAATACATTTGTTTTATTAATACACTCACTGGCCACTTTATTAGGTACACCTGTACATCAACTTATTCATACAGTTCTCTAATCAGCCAATCATGTGGCAGAAGTGCAGTGCATAAAATCATGCAGATACAGGTCAGGAGCTTCAGTAAATATTCACATCAACCTTCAGAATGAGGAAAAAATGTGATCTCAGTGATTTGGATCGTGGCATGATGGTTGGTGCCAGATGGGCTGGTTTGAGTATTTCTGTAACTGCTGATCTCCTGGGATTTTCACGCACAACAGTCTCTAGACTGTCCACACAGATGTTAAATGGTCTACACTTATATAGCACCCTTTTAACCTTAGTGGTATTTAAAGCGCATTAAACTGCGTCTCATTCACCCATTCACACACCAATGACGGCAGAGCTGCATGTAAGGTGCTAGTCTGCCATTGGGAGCAACTTGGGGTTTAATGTCTTGCCCAAAGACACTTCGGCATGTGGAGTTGTGTGAGCCAGGAATCAAACCGCCAACCCTGTGATTAGTGGCCGACCCGCTCTACCACCTGAGCCACAGCCGCCCCAAATGATGCCAAAAACAACAAACATCAGAGGTCAGAGGAGAATGGTCAGACTGGTCCAAGCTGACAGGAACATGACAGTAACCCAAATAAACACGCATTACAACAGTGCTATGCATAAAAGCATTTCTGAACACACAACACGTCAAACATTGAGGCGGATGGTCTACAGCAGCAGAAGACCCCACCGGGTACCACAACACAGACGGTCAGCCCACTACAGCCTCAGTTTTCTATTCTTGGCTGATTGAAGTGGAACCCAACGTGGTCTTCTGCTGTTGTAGCCCATCCGCCTCAAGGTTCGACGTTCTGAGGTGCTATTCTGCTCACTACAATTGAACAGAGCGGTTATCTGAGTTACCGTAGCCTTTCTTTCAGCTCAAACTAGTCTGGCCATTCTCCGCACTTGACCTTTCACCCCATTCTCTCTCATCAACAAGGTGTTTTCTTCCACAGAACTGCTCACTGGATGTTTTTTGTTTTTCGCACCATTCTCTATACAGAGATCAGCAGTTACAGAAATACTCAAACCAGCCAGTCTAGCACTTTTGAGGTGTTCTTTGAGTCACACAACCTGTCCATGTTGACACCTGTCTAATTCAATGTGCTGTTTATTAATTGTGCTATCCAAACTATACATGATTATATGTTTAGTTGAATCTGACTATGTGCATTTAGCACTGTTGTTCCTGCTCTCTGTGACTCGATTAGAACAGACCAGAGACCCATTTGATCATGTGACCTGTCAGAATAGAAGCTCTGCTTTCTAGAGATGAAGACAGAGAGATGTCACATACACATGAAGCAGTTCTCTCCAATGTACTAGAACGAGAACACTGAAGCTCCTTCACTGCTCCTGTATGTAATAAACACACACTATCCCTGGAGGAATACAGCCTATTTAAAGGAAGAACAAACATTTCTAGTGACAGCAGTTCAGTCGGGCCTTTGGGCGTCTGCCATGAGTCACCTGTAAATAACAGAATCAAGACCAAAATGGTCCATGGCACTATTCCCAGGTCTATTCTGACTATTGACCTTTAACCCTAACCATCTGCAGAAGAGAAAGATCTAACACAAGTTCCTTCAGGAAAGCCCAGTTTGTCATGAATTCTCAAAGCTATCACAGCTCTCTTGAATACTGGATTCTGATTGGTCAATCCATCGGTCAATTCTTTAGATTCAGATCTATTCAAAGAATTGGTTGATCTAGATCACAGAACCGGTCTTGTGATTAGTTCACAAATCATACTGATCTGAATATCTCACAATTTTGGCTATTCCTTTAAAATTGCTGTGATATAAAATTAATAGAGGACCAGCCACCCTTTCTACCCTTGTTCTGCTTTTCTCATATAAATCATAAAGTATCCCAGAAATCCTTCTCATGACCCAGATGTCCTCATTCCTGCTATCTTCCATCTTTCTCAGGGTTTATGATGGTGTGTAATCGATCTTTGCCTCCTGACGGATCTCCGTCCATTAATACATAAAGTTAATGCACTAAAGCTGAGCTACAGTCTCCGCGCTCATCGACATCCTGCTCCGCCCGCTCCTGCCAATCTCTCTCAACTCACTCGCTCTGGCAACGACATAAAAAAGACCCTGAAAGGTGTGAAGCCACTGCAGACACATATGAGAGCACACATAAAGTATGTTTGTGGTCCTGTTCTCAGTTTTGGGGTTTAAATGAATGCTTTCTTTGACTCTGAGAACACACATTTCGGAAAGGTCAACGCTGTGACTGCTGTGACTATTTAGAAATAAACTTTCAGACGTTAACATGTCGCCTAAGGACATGCCTGTTATTTTCTGCATGACTGACGGCGGAGTAACCTTTTCCTGTGGGTCTGATTGTGATGTTCTCTTTCTGGTGCTCAGTTTAGTATCGGTTTACAGTCACGTCACGCAGCTAAAACTGTCATCTGGCAGGTCTGGACCAGTGCTCACACTTTTCATTTCACTGCATGTGTTTATTAAACAGTGAGCGAGCTCTGTTGATGTGAGACCAACTGTAGAGCCACTTCAACATAAGGGTTATTCTTTCTGACTGTCTCTCTCTAGTCCACTCCAGTCAATGCTGTAGTTTAGTAATTAAACTCTATGGATCTACTCACAATTAAACCACACTGATCAATGATACCTCAAATCATGAGGCTTGTTGTGTGTCTCCCAGAACACCCTGATAACACCATAGTAACAACCACCATAGTAAAATCATAGCAAGTACCTAGAACATCCTAGCAACCACTTCAAAACCACACAGAACACCCTGTCAACAGTACAGCAGGCACCTAGACAGACAGACATACCTAGATAGAACACCCTGTCAACAACCCAGAACACCATAGCAACCACCAAAACACCCTGCCAACCAATAGAACACCCTATAAATCACCTACACACCCTGTTAACCACCCAGAACACCCTAGCCTCCACCCAGAACACCCTAGCCACCACCAAGAACATGCTGTTAACCACCTAGAACACCCTAGCAACCACCCAGAACACACTGTCAACCACCCAGAACAACCTACCAACCACCAGAATACCCTGTCAACAATCAGAACACCTTGTCAACCACCCAAAACACCCAAGCAACCACCAGAACATCCTATAAACCACCCATAACACCATAACAACCACCAGAACAGAGTGTCAACCACCCAGAACAACCTACCAACCAACAGAATAGCCTGTCAACAATCAAAACACCCTAGCAACCACTAGAACACTCTGTCAACACCCTATCAACAACACAGAACACCCTAGCAACCACCCAGAATACCCTGTAAAACATTCAGAACACCATGTAAACCACCCAGAACACCCTGTCAACAACCAGAACACCCTGTCAACCACCCAGAACACCCTAACAACCAACAAGAACACACTGTCAACTACCTAGAACACCCTAGCAACCACCCAGAACACCCAGTAAACCAACCAGAGAATGCTGGCAACATTTAGCATCTAGAACATCCTAGCAACCACTCTTTGATATAAATGACCCAGAACACACGTGCAAACACCCAAAACACCTTAACAACCTGGAAACCAACCAAAAAACCCTGGCAACATCTAGCATCTTGAACACCCTAGTAAGCGCATAACAATATGATAACAGTGACCCAGAATACCCGTGCAACCACCCAGAACAACCTAGCAACCTGGAAATCAACCAGAAATCCCTGGCAACATCTAGAACATCTTAACAGCCACTAAGACTACCCTAGCAACCATATAGCAATACAGTAAAACTCACCCAGAAAACCCTAGCAACCAAAGAACAATGCCCTGGCAACAACCTACGACAATCAAGTATCATGGTGGTGAGTTCTGCACAGGTAAATACCACTTAAATATTCTGATATAATAAAAAGTAAAAAGGTAGTTTAGTAAAGAATGAATTTGATTAATAATAGAGAAACTCTGCAATAGAAAAGCTCTCACAGGAAGAGAGCGAGACAATAGTCTTCTGTGATGCTAAATATAAAAGTGCTCCAGAGGAGAGTTGGGTCACCGATCACTTCCTGTTAGCCTAATAACCTGTATGTGGTTATTTCTGAAGCAGTGAGTGGTCATTTAAAATAAGGGCAACGAGTCTCTAAAATAAGCCACATTCTGTTTTATCTCCAAGTCATGTGACCTGATAATTAAGAGCCAGCCGTCATGCAGAATTAGTCACAAAACCGTTTGGCGAGCATCACCGGTGTCGTCTGATGGACCTGTACAGACACGGTAGTGGAGAGTAAGGTTTAAAATTTGTTCATAAAAAAGTGGCTGTGATGTCACGTAAATAATGTCATGTCCACGTTTAATGACTGTTGTCTACTTAAATCTCAATTCTTCATGTTAGCGCTCTGGTCCATGCTCCTGCACACATGCAGCGCTGCATTAAAGCTGCAGCAAACACATGCAATTATCAGTAACTGCATTGAACGCCCCTGACTAGAGCACGGGGATGGGGGATTTACGGTTTCTCTTTCTCTCTTATGAACTTATATAGCGCTGCACTTTAGAGAAATCATTAGAGAGCAGATTGCATTATGAGACTTATAAATGGATTTATAAAAGTCATTTAAAAGAGTAAGTTCAGGTCTTCATTTACTCACAAACTCAAAGTTGATTTAACCTTTTGACTTTTCAAATCAATTAAAGCATGACAAACAGTTTAAACCCAGTCTGTCAAAAATAATGTCAAATTCCACAAAAGTGATCAAACATATTAAGCACATATAACAGAACTTTATTCTTAACTCAAGAGTTATGATTTATACAAGAACTGTCCAACGCATTATTAAACCTGGAGGGAGAGTGGTGAACCGTCAGCTTCAGGAAGAAACTCTTGACTGATCAGAGATCACTCAAAAACTCGGTGAAGTCACATGGTAACAAGTGACAGTCGAGCTCACGGCTGTGAGAGGAAGAGCATTCCCACGTCCAAATAACTTTACTACATATTTACTAAATATTACACTAACCAGATTCTTTTGCAAACACGAAATCAAAGAGTTTGATGTGGCAGCAGGTTTAACTGCAGTTCTGTTTTCCCTCAACGACTTTATAAAGGTGCGTTAAACGCAAAACGAGGTCACCTATTTATCGCCTGTGTCTCTCGAGAACGTCTTATATAGAAGAGAAAAGACAAGAGGAAGAGCTGCTTAGAAAGAGATAACCCAAACATGACATTTACTTTAATTATAGTCATCAGAAATGTGAACTGTTCCTTTAAGTTCTTCCAACCTCTGCAACTGTGACATTCCTCAACAGCGTTTTCTGAGCGTTTCCCCGGCGTTGCACCAGCGTTACGATTCATGACTCAGCGGCTGCAGCAGCTCCGGGTGCTTTTATTAAAACAGGATGTTGATTAGGGACCGTGACTGCAGGCAAAATCAATTCTCATTTCTGGACGAAACATTTGTCTTTTGGCTCCACTGACTCTCAGAAGTTTTTAAAAGAAGCTGACAGTGTTTGTGTGTGCGGATGTGATTAAAGATTCAATTATAGGATAACAGATGGACAGAAGTGTAAAAGCTTGCAATCGCATTACAATATAATGTCATTATCATGTCTGATGACATCATGTGGATTTCTGCTGTGATTGGTCAGGAGTGAACAGTGGGCGGTCCATCTTGATGAATGACTCTGTGTGTGTGTGTGTTGAATATTAATGACATCAGGCAGGTACAATTCTGTCAGGTGTGTGCGCGTCTCTTCGCTTCACTGCCGAACAAGAAATGGACACGTGCACTACAACAGATGAGAAACAAATGGAGTCAAAGGTCAGTTGTGTCTGTAATCTGGTGTCAATTATAAACTCATTTGAATACGGCAAACGAGTGTAAATCATCCAACGTGTTTCCACAGCCTGAAGTCTTCATCTGAAGGGGACAAACCAAATCTTTGCACTGCTTACTGCATTCAGATGTTTGTCTGGTTTTCCAGAAACAATGATTAATAATCCTTAAAACAAGATACATTATCTTCAGAGGCCAAATGGTTTAACCCTCTTTAAAGATTTCCTGTTTCAGTGGCATCCCCAAAATAAAGGCTCAGAACTCAAAAAGAGAAGATCAAGTGTCTGATACCATTGTGATAATGTCACCCGTTATAATGATATAGATCATGATGCATTCTGAGACTCTCAGCCTAAAAACGTTTTTATTATTATTATTATTTTTCTGATTTGACATTTTATATCTCTGGGTGTAAATAAAGTGGCTCCGTGTAATCCATCAATAAATATGGTGATATTGATATTGCATATATTATACTGCATACATTTGTCTTGTTACATGTTTATTGTTGACATGCATGCAGTCTTTTGTATAAAACATTGCAGCTGTGCCGAGACTGTTCTTGTGCTTCTGTTGAAGATCGGGAAATCCATTGAAATGAGTCTGTGTGCTCAAGATGTCTGAAGTGACGGAGATTAAATGAAGACTGATATCTGTGACTGTAGAGGGCACGAGTCAAACTCTCTTCACCTCCAGATATTTGAAGATTGGGGACCATTTAATCCACTTCTACCGCTGTTCGAGTCTGATTCCTCACCTGCCATTGGGCTATGGGAAGATAATCATGGAGATGTGCCAGGGTCTCTTGACCTTTCCTTTAGATTGATCGGTTAGTCATGTCTATGTGGTCTCTGTGCTCGCTGTAGCAGTCTGCCAGCACTCAGTGTGCAAACGCCCTCGCATGAGACCCTCGGGAATTAATTAAACTGTTTTTTCATAGCTGCAGCATACAGCAGAGACACAAGAGCATCTTGAGGGCTTACAAACACACCAGCGCTGGACAAACCGAAGAGAAGAAACACTGTGGGAAATCAACAACAGCTCACAGGCCGGGAAGAAGCGTTGTCAAGGTTAGCGACTGTCCTTCTGCGCAGTCATGCTGTGCGGAGACTCGTAAAATTTGAGGTATTGAAACTAGTCAAGGTTATCGCTCCTAGATTGGGATAGGGCCCACACGGCTCCACATGCCGAAGTGAAATAATGAAGAATAACCCCTATCTTACCTAAAGCAGCAAAGTCCAACACTTGAACCTGCATCATACTGTGTGGTGCCCATCGACAATGCCAGTCAACTTGAGATGCTCTTCAGAAGTCAGGATTGAAATCAGTGGGGAATGCCAGTCTAACATGTTCAAGGAATAAGTCTGACGAATAAATGACGGTGCAGGCTTGTTTTGAGTTGATGCACGTGCGTACAGACGCCACTGGTTCATCAAGTACAACTGCAAACGCACATGTTGATACAACTTGAATGGAATCGTTTTCATTTTGCTACAAAAATGTCTTAAAAACGTTGTTTCACGAAGCAAATGACTTGTTTATTATAGAACAAAAGGTTGAATCTTTTTAGAAATAAAGACATTTTGTCTGCGTACACAAACCATGTAGTAAATTGCTCACAGCCGCTGATCCAGAGTCAGCTGTTCTCATGCTACAACTTCAAAGAACATCTCTAGTAAACCTCCCACTCTCTAGAACTACAATACCCATCATGCCCACACATACTACACACAACACCTTACTTATTTAAAAAATATGTGTGTGTGTGTGTGTGAAAGACTGTATGTGTGTCTGTATATGTGTGTGTCTGTATGAGTGTGTGTCTGTGTGTGTGTGTCTGTATATGTGTGTATGTCTGTGTGTGTGTGTCTGTATATGTGTGTATGTCTGTGTGTGTGTGTGTGTATGTATGTGTGTGTATGTCTGTGTGTTTGTGTGTCTGTATATGTGTGTGTGAGTGTGTGTGTCTGTATATGTGTGTGTGTGTATGTCTGTGTGTGTGTGTGTGTGTACATGTGTGTGTGTGTGTGTGTGTGTGTGTGGGTCTGTGTCACAGTGAGAGACAAAAAGATGAGTAAGAGAGATTGGGAAAGAGGCTAAATGTAAGTGGTTTTCATAAGAAAAAATCTGATTCATAGTGATGAATAAAAAATGTCCAGAACAAGAACTATCCGTTTAATAAGTACAAATAACACAGCAACAGTTCTTGGTTTATTACAAGTCAGAAATGATGAATTAAAAAAATCGTTTTTTTTATTCACTAAATGGAACCGGCTCATAAGAGTCACTTCTTCAGGTAAGCTGGTTTTCAGCTGGTTGAACTCCTCAAAAAACCATCAAAACTGCTTTAAGCTTCTTTTTATTCAGGCACGATCGACTAACAGTAACAGTAAGACTCTGAGAGGCTCATCAATGTGAATAATAAAGAAAAAGAGCTCTTGCTGTCTACTTGAGATATTATTTAATCACATTTCTTTTCAATCACTTGACCTTGATAACTTTGTCTAATCCAACAACGAGATCTTCCTCAAAAAGTTCTCAATGTGGGAGTCTGGAAACTTTTGAACACGATTTTGCTTTGGACTGGGAAACCTGAAACTTTACAGTCAGCCAATCAAACAGGAAATGGAACCGAGACAGACAAAATCACTGGAGAAGACACGAGTTAGTTCAGTATTATGTAATAACGGTTCATAGATTATATAGAAGTTCACTTCAACATCATTACATTAGAGAGAAATGCTTGTTTAGACAGAACACTATTCTAGAATATTCCATCATCCAAGAGGAGACGCTTCTATCTGATCGTGTTCAGTTTCCTCAAAGTCGTTTTATTTTGAAATGGAAGGAAATTCTCCATGACTTCATGTCTTTGGACAGCTCATCTCTGAGAACACGGCCGTCTGCACAGGAACGCATGAACCGCTGGGAGTTTGAGTTGTGTAACACGCTCACTTCCGCTGTCGACTCGTCTCATTCACGCTCTCTTCTCCCTTTTGATCTTTACGAGTGTAAAAGGGAATGAGAATGAGCTGTAGAGAGAAAGTATGGGAGTTTAAAGAGGGAAGTGTTGCTTTATATAACAGAGGGATTGCTGGCACTGCAGTCTGGGAAGTTTTAATTGGTGTTCAGGTCCCACTGAGGAAGAATAACTCGGGAATGAACACACAAACTGACAGACAGACGCTCCGCCCTCACAATCTCTCTTTACATGCACCTTCTGTCGGACTTCTGCCCACCTGGAGCTGATGCTGCAGAGCGACTCATCCGCCTGACCACACACTTTTACATAATGATGTGAGAGACAAAGAGAGATTGCAGCATTTCAGTTTTTAATCATGCTGAATTGCTTCTTCGATTTTGCTGTTGGGATAATTACTCCATATTGTCCTTGATTGGGTCACAGTAATTAAGAACCCTACAAACTCCAAATAATGATCTGATGGATGTGTTGAGAACAGAAGTGAGCTCAGTAGTGATCACTAGATTGAGTTAGTCAATAGAAACTCAGGTTAGAAAGTTCTTAACACGGTTCTCTTGAACTCTGTCCAATGGTTAATCAAACGTTTGTTGATGATCAAATTTTAGAGTTTTGAGCAAATATATAGTAAAGAAAACATTTAAAAATGTAATGATATACATTACGATAAATTCTGAGACTCTCAGCGTAAGAAACTGCTGAAAAATCACCACAAGAAAAAAAACCTTGTAAGAAATGTACTTAATTACTTATTTGACATGATATATCTCTGGGTGTTAATGAGGCGGCTCCGAAAAACTGCTTTTTGTTTTGTTCCAAAACATGTCAAATGTATACGAGAATCATTTTGTGTTGATTCGACAAAGCGATCAAAAGTTCCAACATTACAAATATAATTGATCATAGTGTCCAAAAACATCTCCAAACAAATAAAAGATAATAATTGTACATAAGAACTAATTACACATGCAAACACAACAATGACTAAAGGTTTGCATAGCATGCAGACATGATTTTAGTCATGAGATTTCACAGAATGAGTTTCATTCTGTGTCATTTGAGTCATCATTGAGTCTGTGTCGTGTATTTGGCGCCATCTCCTGGTGGTCATATGTAACATTGTGCTTCATGTGGATTATCTAATGATCTATACATCTGATTATCTTGTGTGTGAAACAGACTCTAAATAATCATATGTTATATTATATGTTCTGCAGAAATGAGGCATACAAGCAACACCAACATAATTGTCAAAGACATATTTTAAGCTATTATACTCACTATATTTTTGTCTAAGTAAAATAAATAGGCTGGTTGTATTTTACTTCTTTGAGATCTTTGCAACAACATATGACACATGAATATTTGAAGAGTTTACTGATTACAATAATATTTACAGAGCAATTTTATTTTTAAGTTATCAAAATGAAACACTTCTGATTTGTCTTCAAATTTCAAAAAACTTTTTTGTTTTGGCTGTTTTGACTGTAGTTATTAACTATTTTGCCGTTTTGTTTTTCTCACGGGCCAGCCAGAGGTGGCCCATCCGAGCTCATTTGGTTAAACAAAAATATGATTATTAAATATGTAAAAGCACTCACATATTAATTAGCAGTGCTTGCATTTAATCAGTGCTCATTAATAATTAGTTGTTGTCAGCACACTGGAACTGAAATCTCATTTCATATGGACATGTCATAATTCTTTCATTGAGATTTGATTGTTTTCTACTCTATTCACCTGCATTGACACCATTACTGGAAAACACATACTGAGATCTGATGTGCCTTCAAAGAACATTGAAGAAATCTGTAAATCTAAATCACATTCAGCTTATGAAAACTCACAGAATTGTATTTACAAATCAATAAAATTTGAATTAATAATAATAATAAATATGGGTAATGATCCTCTTTCCATGAAATGTGCTGAATTGTGATGACACATTTTCACATCGTGGACAGTAAATCGTCGTGGCCTAAACCCAAAACATTTTGTATCTCTGAAAAGCCCACAACTGTGAATGTACAGTCTCAGAGAAATATATTTATATATACATACATATAGAATACAGTATCCTTTAGCTGCTTCCCTTTTGGCACAAGCTTCATGTCAGGAATACACCTTAAAAGGCAGATTATATGGTTTTGTGACAGAGCGCCTCTGTCCACTGAAGACAAACAGCTGATCACACTGGTGTGAAAACATTATATCTTATCATCCTCCTGAGGTTATTGCTTGGATGTTTACTGCACAGCTCTCTAAAAATAAAGTGGTTTCCAAAAATGAAGACTCCTAGCCTTAAAGGTCACGATGTAGAGCTTAATCACAAATCACAGATTAAAAACATGAAGTGCATAACGACCCAAAAGCACAGTTTAGTATGCAAGTAACCTTGAGGCGTCTTTCACTCAGAATAAAGTGAGATGTTTATCTGATGCCCCCTGCTAAGATCACAGATCAGGTGATAGTTATGGGAGGTGTATTGTGTGTCGTTATGCAGTTTGTGGTGGCGTAGTGACTCGTCTCAATCCGGGTGGCGGAGGACGAATCTCAGTTGCCTCCGCGTCTGAGACTGTCAATCCGCGCATCTTATCACATGACTTGTTGAGCGCGTTACCATAGAGACGTAGGCTTCATGCTATTCTCCCCGTCATCCACGCACAACTCACCACACGCCCCACTGAGAGCGAGAACCACATTATAGTGACCACAAGGAGATTACCCCATGTGACTCTACCCTCCCTAGCAACCGGCCAATTTGGAGACCTGGCTGGAGTTCATTCGAACTCACGACTCCAGGAGTGGTAGTCAGCGTCTATACTATTAACTGCTCTTCTGGAATAAATGGACATGGACTACTTTTACAAATAATCCTGATGGCTGACCAGGCTCCTTTTGTGATCCCATCATGGCGATCTGCTGTGAGACCTCTCCCTTCATATACATCACCTCCTCAACATATGATACAGTGAGTTTCCACTCTCTTTATTATTTGTGCTGGCACTCCTTAAAACAGTTGGATATCTTTCCTTCCTGTGGTTTGTTTGGTGTGGTTTCGATACGGTCCTGGCTAATGTCATAGTTTTATCTGGAAGCTGTTTGCTTGGGTCCCGAACAATTATTGGTCATGTCTCTGTTTGAACTGCTTTCAAATGCTGTTCTTTGGATTTTTAGAGCATTTTTGCCCGGCTTCGACCACACTTTTACATCCGACATGGCTGTTCAGTACTCAAATGCTCAACTTAGATCTTTGAAAGGATTTCTTGGCCTGCCCTGAGACACTTATGAGGGATGTAAACAACTCGAAATTATACACCGCCCACGTTATGTACAACCAATCGAAGAGGACACTTTGGACTTTTCACTGCTCTTCTCCGACTGGCATTCCTGCTATCAGGTCAAACACCTGAGCTCCCTGTAATTTTCCACATTCAGTTCATGTAATCATTAAGATCATTGCCCATTGATCCCCATTATGGCAGTTAAAACTCGCATCTTCATATTTACACTGTGCCTAGTTAAACTCTCGCTCTTTAACAGGCAAATCATCAGTGCTTAATGATCACTGACAAACAATGGGATATACTTCTTCTTACCAAAACCTGGTAAGTACCCAATGACTCCCTAAATGTAAATTACTTGCTCTGTCTGGATACACCAATTTTTCTAATCCGTGTCCTCATCGGCTGTAGCTTGTCGTGAGAGTATTAAAATGTCTGTGACTGAGTTTCGAAATGTTTCCTCTGTTGAGTACTAAGCCTTGAAAATTGTTGGTCATACATCATGGTCTGTAATGTTGATCTATCGACCTCGTGAGTTACTTACTATTGTCTGTGCTAAATCTTCATCTGTTATTGTCCTTGGTGGTTTCAGTACACATGAAAATACTGTTCAATCTAATGATATTATGTCTAAATTGGAATGTTTCAATCTTACACAACTTCTTGATTTTTCAGCTCACTCCAGGGGTCATATACTGGATCTTATTTGTACATCGGGCTAATCTAATATCTCTGTTTCTGGCTCTGAATTTGCTTTCTCTGACCACAAACTTTTAAACTTTAGCTTCAGTATTCCAATATCTACACCATGCTTAAAAAAACTGCTTTCCTACCTTAATATCATCTCTGTCAACTCCACATCTTTCTCTGATTCTAGAACTGCCTCTCCTCTGTCAGACTCTTTATTATCTCACTGTCCATCAGAGATCTGTTCTATCTATAATGATGCTATTTCTAAAGCACTTCAGAAGCATGCCCCTGTTACGATTAGGATGATCTCACCACTCACGCCTCCGGGCATTGAAAGCTGAAGGCCGTCGCCTTGAAAGACTGAAAAACTGGACTCATTCATTGGTTTACACAGAGTACCTGCTTAACTACCAAATAGCCCTCACTGTTTCTATCTCTCCTCAACCATTAAAAAGTCTAGATGCAGACCTAAAGCACTTCTAATGCACAAACTCATTAAGCCTTCAGAACATGATGTTTCTGGCTCTGATGAGCTTGCCAATGGCTTTCTTAAATTTTTCACAGACAAATTAAAGTATATTTCTGAGTCTATTGCCAAGGATACACCACACGAGTCTTTGTCAGTCCACCCAAATGTCTGGTTTCCGTCCATCACACAGCACTGAGACTGATCTAAGTTCTTCTTTTCACACTGTTTGCCATTATATTCTCATCTCTTGCCCCTCTGAAATTGGCATCACTGGTTCAGCTCTATCCTAGCTCACTTCTTACCTGACTGACAGAAAATACTTCATCACTATACACAAATACAAATCTACCACAGCTCCTCTAACACAAGGTGTTCCCCAGGGTTCAGTCCTTGGACCATTACGGTTTATTATTTACATGCTTCCACGTGGTGGCGTAGTGGGCTAAATCCCATAACTGGTAATCAGAAGGTCACTGGTTCGATCCCCACGGCCACCACCATTGTGTCCTTGAGTAAGACACTTAACTCCAGGTTGCTCCGGGGGGATTGTCCCTGTAATAAGTGCACTGTCAGTCACTTTGGATAAAAGCGTCTGCCAAATGCGTAAATGTAAATGTCAATGTAAATCTCTGACTCACCATCTCTTCCTGACTCTCTCTCTGCATGTATTAGAGACATCAAAGACTAGATGTTCCAGAAGTTTCTTAAACTCAATAACAACAAAACTGAAATATCATTAATTGTCTCTTCTACTCAAGTAAAAAGAATGGACCTGTGCTTTGATACTGATGGGGTTCATGTTAAGCCCTCCCCTTCTGTCTGTAATCTTGGTGTTTTATTTGACTCCTCCCTCTCTTTTGATTCTCATATCTCCTCTGTTGTTAAAAACTCTTTCTTCCACTTAAGGAATATTGCACGATCTTCACTCACTCTGGCTGATGCTGAAACCTTGGTACATGCTCTGATCACCTTGCGTCTTGATTACTGTAATTCCCTGTTTGTCGGCTTACCCCAAAAAACATTGTTAGACTACAGTTTGGTCGGCACTTATATAAATGGTCTGCATTCTACAGCATTTTTTTTACCTTAGCAGCTTTCAAAGCGCTTTACACTGTGACTCATTCACCCATTCACACATCAATGACCAATGACGGCAGAGCTGCATGTAAGGTGCTAGCCTGCCATTGGGAGTAGCTTGGGGTTCAGTGTCTTGCCCAAGGACACTTCGGTATGTGGAGTCATGTGAGCCGGGAATCAAACCACCAACCCTGTGATTAGCGGCCGACCCACTCTACCACCTGAGCCACAGCCGGCCCTGTCCAAAATGCATCTTCTGTCCAAAAACACATCACCCCTCTTCTGCATGATCTCCACTGGCTACCTGTTGCAACCCATATTCAATTCAAGATCCTCCTCCTTACATTTAATGCTTTAAATGGACTTGCTCCAGTTTATCTGTCTGATCTACTTTATCTGTCTACTCGGTCTTCTGAACTTGGCCTTTTGTCTGTTCCCAGATCTCGAATGTCCACTGTCGGTGAAAGGTCATTCTGAGTTGTTGCTCCTAAGCTATGGAGCGCATTACCGCGTACTCTTCCTAATATTTCCTCTCTATCCACTTTCAAGATCCAGCTGGAAACATATCTATTTGCAGTATACTTTGTCATTTTTTTTATCATGTTATGAAATGTATTTCTGAAATATACTTATTGTAAATGGTAAATGGTCTGCACTTATATAGTGCTTTTTTAACCTTAGCGGTTCAAAGCGCTTTACATTGTGACTCACCCATTCACTCACACACACACACACACACACACACACACACACACACACACACACACACACACACACACACACACACACACACACACACACACACACACCCCTTAGCGGTTCAAAGCGCTTTACATTGTGACTCACCCATTCACTCACACACACACACACACACACACACACACACACACACACACACACACACACACACACACACTAATGGTGGAAGAGCTGCCATGCAAGGTGCTAGTCTGCTATTGGGAGCAACTTGAGGTTCTTTTTGCCCAAGTACACTTCGGCATGTGGAGTCATGTGGGCCGGGAATCCACACCCAACATGCCCAACATGGTGCAGATTCACCAGATTCACTAACCCGCAAACTCACCAATGAAACTTTGTCGTACCAAAACTTTCGTAACTTTGGACTACCATCTCCAGCGCCGCTTCTGCTCCAGTATATGTTATATCGCCCTCTTGTGGTCTCCTAACACTATTGCACCAGACTGTTGGCCAAATGAGTGAATTGGAAAGCACGCAAATTGGACTTCTAATTTACATGTCGGCTAATTTTAGTATATCGCTGCCTTAAAAATAGATTGATAAAATAACGTGCTGATCAATAATCGATTTATCAATATTTTACCCTAGTACCAACCAGTGATAACAATATTTGTTTATTTTCTTCATGATTATAATAAAAACATATTACCTAATAATCTGTTAAATTGATGTCAATAGTTTAGCATTGTTTCAATATCTTGTAGCTCAGACCTCCGAAAATGAATTCACAGATCCAGACTGAAAACCATGTGAGGGCCGGATTTGGATTATCTCTGGCCTAATGTTTAAGATCTAAGATGAGAAAACAAACTGCAGGTTTAATCCCACTAATTAGGATTATCGATGACATGATGAAGTAGTGTAATGCTTAATTAATCTTCTAAACGCAGCTTAAGGTATCTAATACATTGTGTCAAAAGTGCTAAATGCAAAGTAAACATTTACAGTAACAGAGAAAACTCCAATCAGTGAGGCAATTTAAAATCAATCTGATGAGTTTTTGGTCATGTCAGTTTGCTTCTAAACACCAATTCCACTAATTAATGCGGGCCGTGTATAACACGCTGTGCCGCAGCAGTTTCACAATCTGCCTGAGTGAATTTTAACTGCTATTAAAACATCACAAATCGCATATCAAAACTAAAACGGCCAAAGAATGATTATTAGTCAATGTTCAATCAGATATCAGCAACATTGCACATCAGCATTTCCAGCTGTTCCAGAAATAAGACACAGCTTTGTCTCTATCTCTCTTCAAAACGATTCTGCTTTTGACTAAATCCAACACTGCCATGCAGACGTCATGACAATAAGACAATTTAAGATGTATTTGATGCTTCTTAATATGACTGCCAACATAGCTGCTTTCCCCAACAAATACACCACACTTCCAGGAAAAGAGAATGAGAAAGTCCAGAAACTATAAAAAAGCTAAATTGATTTTCAAGGAGGTCAAAATAAATATTATAAGAGCGGCTTTATTTTCTCTTCATTTTATATGAGGATTGCAATCCTGCTGCCACTCTTTGTGATATGTCTAAACACAAATAAACCCCCTGATTTGTGTGATTTTCTTATTTTCTAGCAATAAACATTAAACATCAGAATGTTTATGTCAGAATGGGTAACAGGGCTGCAGATTGAGTCTAAATGAAACGATTATTCAGTAGGGACAGCTAGTGTGGGACCAAATGTTGGTTTGTCATTATTTATAACTTATATATTTAAAACACACACACACACACACACACACACACACACACACACACACACACACACACACACACACACACACACACACACACACACACACACACACACACACACACACACACTCAAACACACACACACACACACACATGTTGTGTTTCCATGTTTTATGGGGACTTTCCATAGACATAATGGTTTTTATACTGTACAAACTTTATATTCTATCCCCTAAACCTAACCCTACCCCTAAACCTAACCCTCACAGAAAACTTTCTGCATTTTTACATTTTCAAAAAACATAATTTAGTATGATTTATAAGCTGTTTTCCTCATGGGGACCAACAAAATATCCCCACAAGGTCAAAAATTTCGGGTTTTACTATCCTTATGGGGACATTTGGTCCCCACAAAGTGATAAATACACGCTCACTCACACACACACACACACACACACACACACACACACACACACACAAACACACACACACACAAACACACACACACAAACACACACACACACACACACACACACACACACACACACACACACACACACACACACACACACACACACATGTATTGATAATATGAATGGAATATAATTTCAACAGATAATGTTCAAATGTTGACACTGCTGTATAATTTCAATTGTTGGATATGTTTGAGAAGGTCATGACCTCTAAGGTCAATCCAAACTCACTATTTTAAGGTTTATCTAAACTATGTAATTATTACCACAACAAAATACTGTGATTCCAAGTCATGTGTCCTGCAGATACAATGCAGATATGATTTCACTGTATGTTTGTTTATTTTCTCTCAGACACATCTATATTCAGACCTACAGCTGTTTCATCTTTTGTTCATATGTTCTTGTCAGGCCTGACAGCGAACAAATGCCTCACTACACAGACCGCCACACACAGCTGCTTTCAGCCCTCAAATCACAGATTCACACATAATATCAAACCCCGCCCACCACACTGTCAGCCAATCACAGGCTCTCGTCATGGTCTTATGGACTGGAGCAGTTCAGGGTCCAATCCGGCTGTAATTAACCAAAAATTATAAAATATAGTTCTTATATAAATATAATATAAAGGCTAAAAGAAGATAAATGAAATAAAAAATATTTTAATGTTTTTCGTTTTTTTTTCTCCAAATATGTTCATGACAATTAAACACATTTTCCATCCAAATTCTTATTACTGAAAATAATACTTTTAAGTTTGTTTGAATTTTTCAGTACTCTCATTTATGTAATAAAGTACTTTTTAACTATACATTTTAATAATATTATATATTATTTTATTATAATTATTATTTATTATAATCAGCATTTTAATAACTAAAAAAAACTACTGCTAAAATGTACAAATACTTTAAAATTATGAATATAAATAGTAATAATATATATATATATATATATATATATATATATATATATATATATATATATATATACATACATGGTGACAGGTGATATATCAGGTGACCTTTCACCCCACACTTCCTGAAGCACTTGACCTGTCACCCAACACTTCCTGTAGCACTTGACCTGTCACCCAACACTTCCTGTAGCACTTGACCTTTCACCCCACACTTCCTGTAGCACTTGACCTGTCACCCAACACTTCCTGTAGCACTTGACCTGTCACCCAACACGTCCTGTAGCACTTGACCTTTCACCCCACACTTCCTGTAGCACTTGACCTTTTAACCAACACTTCCTGTAGTACTTGACCTTTCACCCCACACTTCCTGTAGCACTTGACTTTTCACCCAAAACTTCCTGTAGCACTTGACCTTTCACCCCACACTTCCTGTAGCACTTGACCTTTCACCCCACACTTCCTGTAGCACTTGACCTTTCAACCAACACTTCCTGTAGCACTTGACCTTTCAACCAACACTTCCTGTAGCACTTGACTTGTCACACAACACTTCCTGTAGCACTTGACCTTTCACCCCACACTTCCTGTAGCACTTGACCTTTCACACAACACTTCCTGTAGCACTTGACCTTTCACCCCACACTTCCTGTAGCACTTGACCTGTCACCCAACACTTCCTGTAGCACTTGATCTTTCACCCCACACTTCCTGTAGCACTTGACCTTTCACCCCACACTTCCTGTAGCACTTGACCTGTCACCCAACACTTCCTGTAGCACTTGACCTTTCAACCAACACTTCCTGTAGCACTTGACTTGTCACACAACACTTCCTGTAGCACTTGACCTTTCACCCCACACTTCCTGTAGCACTTGACCTTTCACCCCACACTTCCTGTAGCACTTGGCCTGTCACCCAAACTTCCTGTAGCACTTGACCTTTCACCCCACACTTCCTGTAGCACTTGACCTGTCACCCAACACTTCCTGTAGCACTTGACCTTTCAACCAACACTTCCTGTAGCACTTGACTTGTCACACAACACTTCCTGTAGCACTTGACCTTTCACCCCACACTTCCTGTAACACTTGGCCTGTCACCCAAACTTCCTGTAGCACTTGACCTTTCACCCCACACTCCCTGTAGCACTTGACCTGTCACCCAACACTTCCTGTAGCACTTGATCTTTCACCCCCAAACTTCCTGTAGCACTTGGCCTGTCACCCCAAACTTCCTGTAGCACTTGACCTTTCACCCCACACTTCCTGTAGCACTTGACCTTTCACCCCACACTTCCTGTAGCACTTGACCTTTTAACCAACACTTCCTGTAGTACTTGACCTTTCACCCCACACTTCCTGTAGCACTTGACTTTTCACCCAACACTTCCTGTAGCACTTGACCTTTCACCCCACACTTCCTGTAGCACTTGACCTTTCACCCCACACTTCCTGTAGCACTTGACCTTTCAACCAACACTTCCTGTAGCACTTGACCTTTCAACCAACACTTCCTGTAGCACTTGACTTGTCACACAACACTTCCTGTAGCACTTGACCTTTCACCCCACACTTCCTGTAGCACTTGACCTTTCACACAACACTTCCTGTAGCACTTGACCTTTCAACCCACACTTCCTGTAGCACTTGACCTTTCACCCAACACTTCCTGTAGCACTTGACCTTTCACCCCACACTTCCTGTAGCACTTAACCGTTCACCCCACACTTCCTGTAGCACTTGACCTTTCACCCCACACTTCCTGTAGCACTTGACTTTTCACCCCACAGTTCCTGTAGCACTTGACCTCTCACCCCACACTTCCTGTAGCCCTTGTCATAGATGTGACTGTCTTGTCGGGCACTTCTCACACATCTTACAGACTAGCTGATCCCACAAAAGATAAATATTTCTCCAAAACATGTTTTTCACAATTATTGGCACCCCTAGAAATTCTTATGAGTAAACTATTTCTGAAGTATATTCCCATTCATATTTGAAATTTTTTACTACACCTGGGTGACTTTGAAATTGTTTAATCATGACTTTTTCACATGGGTATAAATATGAGGTCACACCATATTTAACTGTGGGCATGGGGTACTTTTCCCTATGCTACCTCTCTGAGTTTCAAATTCCCTTAATCATTAATCACAGTGGGTTAGACTAAAGAATATAGTTCTGATGTGCGGCAAAAGCTTGTTGAGCTTCCCAAAATGGGAAGTGGCTGTAAGAAAATAGCTAAAGCTTTGAATATGCCCAGTTCCACCATCAGGGCAATAATGAAAATGTTCCAATCAACTGGAGATCTTAAGAATCGGCCTGGAAGAGGACATGTGTCTATATCGTCTCCACGCACAGTGAGGTGGCCAACAGCTGGAGAATTACAGAAATTAGTTGGGTCTTGAGGTCAGAAAGTCTCCAAAACTACAATCAGATGTCATCTACATCAAAACAAGTTTTTTTGGGAGGGTTTCAAGCTAAAAATAACTCTGCTATCAACAAGAAACTCAAGCGTCTTCAGTTTGCCAGACACTACTGGAACCTTCAATAGGACCGGGTTCTATGCTCAGATGAAACATAAAAACAAAAAAAGATATTTATTGCAGCAAACACCAGAGATGGGTTTGGTGCACACGGAGAGGTAGACGTAGGGAAAAGTATGCTCACAGTTTTTTTTTTTATTAGATTCAACTTTATTGTCATTGTGCAAAATACAAGCACAGAGCCAATGAAATGCAGTTAGCATCTAACCATATATATATAAATATGTAAGTATATACAATATGGGTATTTGAGTGCAAAGTTATGATGTAGAGAAGCAGAGACCAGCTCAATGCAAATGTCTATAACACAGTACAAGGTGCAAATGAAGAAGCACAGCGCACAGTTCCATATTGTGGTATATTTTGTTCGGATACATGGCATCATGGATTAACTGTGCATTTTAGCAGATTGTAAAATTCCAGACAATTTTGTCAAGCCTTTAGGTAATTAACCAATTAGGCTAATTGGCTCATTGGAGTCAATTGGAGGTGTATCTGTGGATGTATTTTAAGGCCGACCTTCAAACTCAGTGTCTCTTTGCTTGACATCATGAGAAAATAAACAGAAATCAGTCAAGACCTCAAAAACTATTTGTGGACCTCCACAAGTCTGGTTCATCCTTGGGAGCAATTTCCAAACACCTGAAGGTGCCACGTTCATCTGTACAACAATAGTACACAAGTATAAACACCATGTGACCACACAGTCATCACACCGCTCAGGAAGGAGACGCATTCTGTCTCCTAGAGATGAACGTAGTTTGTGTGAAAAGTGCAAATCAATCCCAGAACAACAGCAAAGGATCTTGTGAAGATGCTGGAGGAAACAGGTGGACGAGTATCTAGATCCACAGCAAAACGAGTCCTATATGGACATCACCTGAAAGGCTCAGCAAGGAAGAAGCCGCTGCTCCAAAACCACCATACAAAAGCCAGAATACAGTTTGCAAGAGCACATGGGGACAAAGATCTGACTTTAGGGGAAATGTCCTCTGGTCTGATGAAACAAATATTGAACTTTGTTTGGCCATCATTTTAGAAATTGCGCACTGGACGCTTCTTTCACCAAGACAATTCCTTTTAACGTGTAAGAATACTTGGCAATAAAGCTCATATTGATTCTAATAATAATATTAACAATACTATTAATATTGGATTTTGTTTTAAAAGAAAAGTTGTATATGTTAACAATAGTTAATAAATTAGGAACAACTGTAACATGAACTAACAACGAACAATAGTATTTTGTAAATTAATGTTACAGTTTTTTTCAATCGCTATGACAGTTTTTTCAATACATTTAACAAATTTCCTAAACTCTTAACACAGTTAGCACTACATCCATCTGTATAAGCTATACTATTAACACATTTGTTGTTGCTTTAACACAAAATGCATACAATTAACACAGATTTAAAATGCTTGAACTTCTTTTACACACAAGCTCAACCAAGACCAAAACAATGTAATTTTACAGTCAAATTTACAAATGCTTTCACACTGTATGTCAGAACAGATAACACCATGTTCTAAACATAACTTATGTAGGCTAAAGTCAAAGTGAACAGCTGTTCATATTGTCAATTGAAACACAAATATATTCCCTGTATCTTATTCCATTGCTAATGAGTAACAGCTTATTGAAGTTATGCAAATATATAAATCACAGCTGATTCCCATCTAGGAAGCACACTCAGGTGTTGAGGTTCTTTCAATATGTTAAATATGTTTTAAAAGAGGACTCTTTGGGCTGATCTTGTGTGGAAAAGGAACAATATAGAGCAACACAAAAAAAGAAGAAAGAAAGAAAGAAAGAAAGAAAGAAAGAAAGAAAGAAAGAAAGAAAGAAAGAAAAAAATGCCTGCACGAGGGAGAGGAAGACGAGTACCAGGACAAGGGAGAGGAGTGGGGCAAGGGCAAGGGAGAGGAGTGGGGCAAGTGCAAGGACAAGGGAGAGGAGTGGGGCAAGGTACAGGGAGAGGAGTGGGGCAAGGGCAAGGACAAGGGAGAGGAGTGGGGCAAGGTAGAGGGAGAGGAGTGGGGCAAGGGCAAGGACAAGGGAGAGGAGTGGGGCAAGGTAGAGGGAGAGGAGTGGGGCAAGGGCAAGGACAAGGGAGAGGAGTGGGGGAAGGGCAAGGGCAAGGGAGAGGAGTGGGGCAAGGGCAAGGGAGAGGAGTGGGGCAGGGGCAAGGGCAAGGACAAGGGAGAGGAGTGGGGCAAGGGCAAGGGAGAGGAGTGGGGCAAGGTAGAGGAGTTAGAATGCGTGGTGGCGCTCAAAGAAGGACCAGAGCTTGGGTAACTGATCAAATAAGAGCTACTATCATTGACCATGTCATAAACCACGGGCTATCATACAGAGTAGCTGGTGAAGGAGTACAGCCAAATCTCAGCCGGGACACAGTGGCATCCATTGTCCGTATTTTCAGAGAAACCAACAGGTAGGATATTGCTTCTGCTACAGCAAAGTGTAAATAATTTTACCATTTATTAGAGTGACTGTATGCCTCCGGTCTCTAAAATGTAACTGTATTTTGTCCCTCTAAGGATTCAACGTCTACCTCCCTCAGGGGGCAGAGGAAAGCTCCTGAATGAAGAACAGGAACTTGCTATTGTCAACATGGTGATTGCTGACAATGAAATAAAACTTAAGGACATTCAGTCCAGAGTTGTAGAGGACAACCTTGTCTTTGGGAACATTGCAGCAATCAGCATAACATCCATTTCTCGGACTCTAGCTAAACACAGAGTTCGAATGAAACAACTATACAAAGTTCCTTTTGAAAGGAACAGTGAGCGCATCAAAGAACTCCGTCACCAATATGTCCAGGTAAGGTTATGCAATACAGTCATTACTGTACTATACACAGTGTGTTTTGCAGTAAACTACTCTATAAACCTGGAGTACATTAGGACATACAGTAGATATACAGCAAAGCATTTACATACACTGTGTCTAATTACTTTCAGAGAGTCATGGAGTTGGAGGCCAATCAAGTCCCACATGAAATTATTTATGTTGACGAGGCTGGCTTCAACTTAGCAAAAAGCGTCGCCGTGGGAGAAACATAATTGGCAAAAGGGCCACAGTTACCGTGCCGGGCCAGAGAGGAGCCAACATTACCATGTGCGCCGCAATCTCCAACAACGATGCACTCCTGCATAAATGTGAGATTGGCCCCTACAACACAGACCGCCTTCTCCTGTTTTTAGAAGACCTGCACAAAAGACTGGTGCCAGAGGTAGAAAGGGGACAGGTGGGAGACCACTTGCCAATATATGTGATCATATGGGACAATGTGGCATTCCACCATTCCCGTGCAGTCACAGCCTGGTTTGACGCCCATCCAAGGATGATGTCCCATTTCCTTGCCCCTTACTCCCCTTTCCTCAACCCCATTGAGGAGTTTTTCTCAGCCTGGAGATGGAAGGTTTTTGACCATCGTCCACATGACCAAATGTCCCTCCTGGATGCAATGGATGCTGCATGCCAAGACATCACAGCTGAACACTGCCAGGGGTGGATAAGGCATGCCAAAAGATTCTTCCCACGATGCCTTGCCAGAGAAGATATCAGGTGTGATGTGGATGAGAACATGTAGCCAAATGCAGAAGACCGGGAAGATTAGAAGATTACTTTGTTTTTTAAATGATTATTCCAGTGCTTTTTCTGTTTGTATATCTTGCAGCAATGTCCTTTTGCAAATAAAGTCTTTACTGCAGCAATTCTGTCTCTGTCTTTTTTTTTTCAGAAACTGTACATTCTATAAAGCTACTCTGAGATGGTCATTCATTTTTTGTGTTGAAGTTCTGCAGCAAAAGAAAGTAAAATGCATTTACTAAACCCAACAAAACAAAAATGTAGAGAGCCATCAAAAGAAACTACAGTGCAAAACACAATCTATGATCAATACAATATACTGTCTGTTGTATAAGGGCAGACCTGACACATAAAATAATGCAGTTTCTGTCATTTCAGCTGATGATAGTGTTTTTTTGTCATTGTGTTATGATTGACTAAATGTTCCTGTTGGAAGAGAACATGTGTTAGTGTTTTGAATAATTATTTGATTTTGAGACATGTTTGCAGTGTTTTGTTAAACATAGTGTATTGTGTTAGTGTATTATTGTATTTTGAAAATTAGTTTTGGAGTTTAGTTTACAATGTGTGATTTTGAGCATGAAATTAACCGTTTTGCCAATTGTGTGTTTTAGGTGTGTTGGTGCGTTAAGAGTTTAGGAAACTTGTTAAATGTATTGAAAAAACTGTAATCAAGTTGAAAAATTGCTGTAAAAATATTCAGTTCATGGTTAGTTCATGATTGTTCATTCAAGATTTGAAGTAGTCAAACTTCCCCTCTATGGAAGAATCACTGTTGTACACCACAATCAGAAAATACAATGCAATCGAGAAATACCAGACAAACAAACAAACAAAGCACAATGTACAATACATGAGGAATAATGTGTGTTCTTGCATTTTATAAGTGTGAAGTGAGACTGTGAAATCCAAACTCGTTTTATAAATAATGTAAGACACTTTGTTTATGAATGTGCTGAAGTCCCAGTGTTACACAGATATCGTCATTATCATGCTCATTAAATATAAACACTCGCTTTACACCTGCAGTAATGTCAGACCACCTACAGTGCACTCACTGACCACCTGATAGCAACTATCTCAGCAAGACCCTCTTCAAAAAGAGACAACTGACCGTAGAAAAAGTCTGCTTACACGAACATCCGCTATAGCGCCTCTTGTGGTAAAGCTGAGAATGCAACGCAAACTTGTGTTTGATTCTGACACGTTTCTGAACGTCACGACACTTGTAATTAAGTTTGCATTGCTTGATATGTCTGCATTCATGTTCTAGTGTAGAGGACGTTTCTGATGTTTTCTGGAATTTAATTGACCACTGAAAACATGTCAAGGAAACATGAAGGACGCACACCTTAACGATCATGCAAATACCCCTCAAACCCAGAGAGAATTGTCCGACTCCTGAAGAGTTTGTTCAGGCCAATCAATTCCAACAAGCCCTTCTACAAGTCCAACTCATTAGATGGCGTTCTGAAGCGCCAGCTGAACGTCAAAGCCGCTGAGAGATTGGCGTGATTGATTTGAGGTTTAGCTGCACTGTGGAGAAAGAGCCGTGTTTATCCACAGATTCTTCAACAGGGATTTTTGACTCAAGCCCGTCAAACACAATCAAAACTAAACCACAGAAGAGGACTTGAAGACCGCAGTCCACCAGAGCCTCGAACACAAACAAGAACTGGAGCTATTTGCTTTAATTTATACAGTTGAACACGTTATTTGATTTCTCCACACGAATCGTTGTCGGAGGTGTCTGAGATCAGAGAGGAGTCCTGAGTAAGTCTAGAATACTAATGTGTGTTTTATGAATGGGCATCCGTCCCCTGTGAGCGACTGACCTGTCCTCATGCTAACGCCGCGTCAAGAGAGCTCTTTATTACCCAAACAATGAGCACGGAGACAGATAGACAGAGCGAGGGCAGAACGAACATGTTTCTGAGAAGATAAACGCTATGACGTACATCTCCAGTGTTACTGTGGTCAGGCTAGCTGCACTTGTGCTAGCTTATCTAGCTGCAAGATGCATTAAAGCAATTGAAATGGGAACCATTGTTAGCATCAGCGTAACCAAGCTGGCATTTGTGGTGTTGGTTATTTCCATAAACAGCAGTTAGCATAATGCCTCTGCTCTGCATACAGTCATGTGCTAGCTCATATTGCTGCATTACATTTATTAATTTAGTATTTCACATGCATTCATTACGTGCATAATGCATTATCCATTATCCATTCCAATGGCCGTTGTCTTAATCTCCCAAACATGTTAGCAGTTAGCATGTTTAGTCCGCTTGGGAAGCTCCTACATCAATTGTGCTACTTGTCGCACTTTCAAAATACGGAAGAAGCCCAATAAACAATATCTGATTCATTAATGCATGGCATAAAACATATTAATCACACAATCGTTTTTTGACATTCAACTTTTACATTTAACAAGTTCAATTTGAGTACATTTCAATGCAAACGTGCAAATGTTTTATATGCAATTTCTCCGATTCAGCCGCATTTGCTTTGCTGCTGTGAACAATACGTTGAGTTGCTACAGAGGTGCAATGTTCATTAACATGCATGAGGTGAGAGAATCATGCAAACAAAGGTGGCAAGCACTAATGCAGCAGTCAAACATCAGTCCACACACGAGACGAACGGAGGAAAGAGAGAAAAATCATTCAGTTACACTGAATTTGCCAAAATTCTGAATAAGAAGCGATTATCAATTCCCAACCCAGAGCTGTTCTGACTGAGTGCCCTTAAAAAAGAACTGCTCAAGAACACCTGAGGGATGGTTGCTATGGGTTACCAGATCAAGAGACCATGTGCATGTGATTTCAAGCATGTGTATTTAATACCAGAATCGTCTAATGAGAAACTGGATATAATTATAATGTTCTTTAATTCAAGTAAAGATGCTGTGAAACATGTGATCATCTGCCTTCTATACAAGTCTAGTATATACACAGTAGGGTTGGGTAAAATATGAATTTTCTAACATATCACATTCCTGATATTGTTTCTAAAATAACAAGACTGATCTTTAACTCCATGAACAACCCTCTATAATGAGAGTAAATCACTCACATGTGGCACAAACACGTCTGTGATTCTCCACCGGCTGGTAAATGATGATATTTCTCTCAGCAGTGATTGAGCAGTAAAGTGGAGAAGAAGTTCAGAAAGTACATCTTTTCACTGCGTGTTGAGATTAAAATGTTGTTTATAATGTGTGTCCAAAGAAGAGATCCACACTATCCATTTGTCATTTAATAATGTCACTTTTAATAACATTTCTGTTCTTTACAGAGTTCTAATAAAGAAGCCATTAGACTGAAACTCTTCTGTGAGACACGCGCTGGCTCTATTCTTAAAGAGACAGTACTATTTTAGCACTTGTTCTACATATTCATGTAAATGCTTGTAAACAGTAAAAACATTACATACAGTTTAATACATGGAATTTGTACATTCTTAAAATGCCAAAATGTGACCAAAATGGCAAAGAACTAATGAAAAAATGAAATGTGTTATATGAATAATTTCACCATGTGCGCCCCCAAGTCCTCATGCCTAGATGTTATATTATGGATTCGCTATAAGCAACACATAATTGAAATAACTTTAAACCAACTGAATACGGTTCACAAGACTCTAGACGGTCATTTAAGGGTTAAACTTCTGCCGCACTGAGTCACATGACAAAACAATACGACGTTGATTTCCATGAAGCGCTCCTATGGGCACAGCGCCAACAAAAGTGCCACTGTTAAGAAACTTCTTTATGTGTTTTCACTGAAACCGGTTTGTGTGTAAAGAAGAGTCTCTAGTTTCATTTGATATGCTGCTTTAAAAATGTTATTCATGTTTTGAGCACCAGCAGGCCAATAATTATGATGTACACAAACATGGATTTTGGGACATTAAGTTATTTTGTATAACTTTTAACATCAACAAATCTGTGGGTCATTTTGCTTTATTTTTATATAAATGTTGTTCTGTTTAATTTAGTTATCTTTGTACAATACAGTTTTACTCATGAATATTAATAAATGCATTTATATTTACTGTCATTATCACAATGAGAATAAATGTGTTCATGCATAAACTAACAACTGTGTCTTTCAGAGGCTTTATATGGAGTTATGATGAAAATAAGTTCTGAGATCAGTGCAGACAGACAGCACACTGGAGGTTAAGTCATGCACTAAATAGGGAGCAAGGGAGCATCCTATAGCTCTCCTATAACTGTTCTGAGACCAGTGCAGACAGACAGCACACTGGAGGTTAAGTCATGCACTAAATAGGGAGCAAGGGAGCATCCTATAGCTCTCTATAACTGTTCTGAGACCAGTGCAGACAGACAGCACACTGGAGGTTAAGTCATGCACTAAATAGGGAGCAAGGGAGCATCCTATATCTCTCTATAACTGTTCTGAGACCAGTGCAGACAGACAGCACACTGGAGGTTAAG
>NC_068277.1:1759940-1827440 GCF_025860055.1 Xyrauchen texanus | reverse complement strand
TTTATTGTAAAGGATTTAAACAAAGTTTTCCGTGCTTGTTCCATGAACCATAAACAATTAATGAACATGCACCTGTGGAACGGTCATGAAGACACTAACAGCTTAAAGACGGTAATTAATGTTACAGTTAGAGTGGTGGTGGTGTAGTGGGCTAAAGCACTGAACTGGTAAGCAGAAGGTTGCTGGTTTGATCCCCACAGTCATCACCATTGTGTCCTTGAGTAAGGCACTTAACTCCAGGTTGTTCCGGGGGGATTGTCCCTGTAATAAGTGCTCTGTATAATACATTGGTAATCAGAAGGTTGCTGGTTTGATCCCCACAGTCACCACCATTGTGTCCTTGAGTAAGGCACTTAACTCCAGGTTGTTCCGGGGGGATTGTCCCTGTAATAAGTGCTCTGTATAATACATTGGTAATCAGAAGGTTGCTGGTTTGATCCCCACAGTCATCACCATTGTGTCCTTGAGTAAGGCACTTAACTCCAGGTTGTTCCGGGGGGATTGTCCCTGTAATAAGTGCACTGTAAGTCACTTTGGATAAAAGCATCTGCCAAATGCATAAATGTAAATGTAGTTAGGCCACTAAAGAGACCTTTCTACTGACTCTGAAAAACACCAAAAGAAAGATGCGTGAATCTGAGTGAATGTGTCTTAGGCATGCTGCATGGAGGCATGAGGACTGCAGATGTGGCCAGGGCAATAAATTGCAATGTACGTACTGTGAGACGCCCAAGACATCACTACAGGGAGACAGGAAGGACAGCTGATCATCCTTGTAGTGGCAGACCATGTGTAACAACACCTGCACAGGATCGGTACATCTGAATATCACACCTGCGGGACAGGTACAGGATGGCAGCAACAACTGCCTGAGTTACACCAGTTACATCAGTTACATCAGTGATCAGACTGTCCACAATAGGATGAGAGAGGCTAGACTGAGGGCTTGTAGGCCTGTTGTAATGCAGGTCCTTACCAGACATCACCGGCAACAATGTCGCCTATGGGCACAAACCCACCTTCGCTGGACCAGACAGGACTGGCAAAAAGTGCTCTTCACTGACGAGTTGTGGTTTTGTCTCACCTGGGGTGATGGACAGACTCGCGATTATCGTTGAAGGAATGAGCGTAACACCGAGGCTTGTACTCTGGGATCGATTTGGGGGGTCCGTCATGGTCTGGGGTGGTGTGTCACAGCATCATCGGACTGAGCTTGTTGTCATTGCAGGCAACCTCAATGCTGTGCGTTACAGGGAACACATCGTCCTCCCTCTTGTGGTACACTTCCTGCAGACTCATCCTGGCATGACCCTCCATCATGGCAATGCCACCAGCCTTATGGCTCGTTCTGTGCTTGATTTCCTGCAAGACAGGAATGTCAGTGTTCTGCCATGTCCAATGAAGAGCCCAGATCTCAATCCCATTGAGCATGTCTGGGACCTGTTGGATCAGAGGGTGAGGGCTTGGGCCGTTCCCCCCAGAAATGTCCAGGAACTTGCAAGTGTCTTGGTGGAAGAGTGGGGTAAAATCTCACAGCAAGAACTGGCAAATATGGTGTAGTCCATGAGGAGGAGATGCACTGCAGTACTTAATGCAGCTGAACCAGATACTGACTGTTACTTTAGTGACCCCCCTTTGATCAGGGACACATTAGTCCATTTCTGTTTGTCACATGTCTGTGAAACTTGCTCAGTTTATGTCTTAGTTGTTGAATCTTTTTATGTTCATACAAATATTTACACATGTTAATTTTGCTGAAAATAAAAGCAGTTGAAAGTGAGAGGACGTTTCTTTTTTTGCTGAGTTTATAATGACTTAACTTAGTCAACAATATTTAGTTTTTTGAGTCCCACTTCTAGTCATGACTAGAATTAAAGGGCAATTAAATGTCAGTCATAGTATATTTGTGTTGTGCATGAGGAATGAATTTCACATGATATCAGAGAGACAGGAAGTCATCATAAATCAGCACAGCACAGACTCGTTCAGGACGACTGACTGCAGCGATTGCGACTTCACTGCAGCCGACAGGATGGTAACACTCGACCGACACTGAATACAGAGAAATGACCTGAGAGAGAGAGATCAGAGCATGAAGAGAAGATATTGAGAGAAATGGAGCGGAGAGAACATGAGGAGGACAAGTGATGAGAAAGATCTGGTGTAGAAACATCAGCTACGACTCTGAGAGAACTGCTTGAGTTTGAAACTGCTGCATTTTGAAGAACGAAAAGATAATATCTTGATTTACTCTAGTTTTACTGGAGTGAAATTGTGTTAAAGTGTGTTTCATTACAGTCATGTTAAGCACTAGACTGCTTTAGCGGCTTGATGTAGCGACAACTGTCATCGACGTACAGTGGATGACTCTCGAGTAGTAAATACGATTTTTCTGCAGCTGATTGTACTGACAGTTCAATTACAATGTAGAGTCCTTGAGTGCAGCACAAAGGAAGCCAATTCCTTACATAAATCTGGATTTATAACTATGTCGTCTGAGCTCAGAGAATAGCTCTTCTCAGATGAAATAGTCTTTATAAACAGCTTTCAGATGAAGTCAATGATCTGCTGTAGAAACACTGATATTCTGATGAACTTCCAACAGTAATTGGCACTTCATTCATTGGATCAAACAGCTAAAGATGCAACCATTGGGGGAAAACCACATTTAAAGAGCCCATATTATGCTCATTTATAGGTTCATAAATTTATTTTAGGGGACTACTAGAATAGAGTAGATGCTTTAATGTTCAAAAAGCACATAATTTTTTCTCATACTGTATATTGCCGCAGCACCTCTGTCTGAAACGCTCTGTTGTAGCTCCTGTCTCTTAAAAAAAAAGCCAAGTCTGCTCGGATTGGTCAACTGGCCCAGTCTGTTGTGATTGGTCAACCGCTTGGAGCATGTATCGGAAACGGCCCTTACCATAACTGAAGTAGCCCTTATGGTGCGTTCACAAACAACGTGGAAAAAGCTCATGTGAGTTTGACCGCTGGATTAAATTTGTGTTTAAACTCGCGTTCGCGCGAGTAACGTGAACCCACGAGTATTCCCCCTACTCTTCCAGAAAAGGACAGGAGGAGGGGCTTCTATGACAACAAATCTTTCCACCATCAACCTTGGCTGATATCACAACAATTGCTGCTCTGTATCTGTTTTGGATGTCCCAGATACATTGACATATATATCATACAATTCCGGGTGCCCAAACACTGCTACAACCATTTTCTCAACCATTTTTCCAGATTTCTTCTGCTACTATGTCAGTATGTCAGTGACATCCAGACAATCTCAATGCTGACAGGCTTTCGCCACAACGCGGCATGCAGATTGAAGCGATTTTGCGTGTTCGCTTCATTCGCACAATTCGTGTCTATTCGCGCAAAACAATCCCTTGTCATTGTACGTGAACACACCATTAGAGGGGCATTATGCAAATGTGCTACATAGTGACATAGCTAAGTCACAGAAGTAATGTTTGGACTACAAACCAGGCGTTTCAGGCAGTTCAGAGTGTTTTCTGTGGGAGAGAGTAACTCCCTTTGGCATGGACTTTGTGCTTTGTAACTTTGCAGACCTTTTACATGCACAGACAGCTATATTACACACTAAAGGAAATGAAAAATCCCCAAAATCATAATAGAGCCTCTTTATCCAATTTTAAGAATTGTCTTTGAAAAACACATACAGCTTTTCCACTACTATTCTACTCAGAGTCTATGATGGTAGGCAAAGCAGTATTAACCCTCATGTGATGTTCGGGTCATTTTTGACCGTTTTAAGAGTTTAAAACAGTATAAAGCTAATATACTAATCATGTATCTGGCCAAAATGCCTTTGGATTCTCTAAAACAATGAATAGGCAAAAAAAGAAAAACTAGTATGGTACTTGTGTATATTATGTACTCCGTTACATTTACTTGTGTAACTTCAAATTGAAAAATGTTCTTCGCTCAGCATAGTGAGAAAATAATAGTTTTGTCATGCAATGCCTTCATTAAACACCAAGACAAGTGGATATCTCAAGATTAAAATCTCAGCTTCAACTTAAGGCAGGACGCTGAGGTAAGTTGTGGCTCTTGTGAAAACGCTGGATTTTTTGTGTAATGTGATGGTCATTTTTAGGGTGATTCTGTAAATATGGGCTCTTGTGGTATCAGTTTTTAAGTGTACATTTTTAAATCAGTGCAAAAATATATCAGTGCGCTTTGTCCTATTTCAGCATTATATATAATGTCCTTGAGGGTCATTATCATGTTTTCACTGTAATAATTACAAGAACTGTTTCCAAACCTATTCTGCCCTCGCAGGGAATTGGAATCTATCACAGCTACTTCGGGCAGATTAACTGCATAAATACATGTAAGCATCCAAGTTAAGTGTAAATGCCTTTTGCTCTGCTGAATGTGAGATTGACACCTGGAGTGCGAACAGACAGCATTTCTGCATGTGCACAGCGAGTTGCGCATGTGAGAGATGTGCTTGCATGACCGGGGTCGGTACCCAACAAAGGCTGCACAATCTGCATTTAGATAGCACCGGTACTGCTGTACAGAACTAATTATCTAAATACTTACGACACTGAAAACTGTAACTACACTGAAATAAGAATCCACACAGGAATTTAACAGCTATGAAATAGTGGAAGTTGGCATTAATAAAGCATGATCTTGCATTGGTTTATATTTCAGCATTATATATAAATGAAGTGAATGGGTGCCAACATTTAAATGCTCCAGAAGTTACACAAGTCAGCATAAAAGTAATCCAAACGACTCCAGTGGTTAAATCGATTTCTTCAGAAGCGATGTGATAGGTGTGGATGAGAAACAGGTCACTTTCACATTCTTCTTCTTTGGTTTTTGGTGATTCACTTCTCTGCATATAGCCCCCTAAAGGGCAAGGAGAAGAATGTCTAGCAAAAAATAACAAATATTGATCTGTTTCTCACCCACACCACATCATATCACTTGGGGTTAGGGTCTACGGTCAATACAATATCCATTCCTCTTAACTGTATTTCATCATTTACTACTAAAACAACTCACTTTTGTTGCCCTTCTGTAAATTTTGGTTAGCAGAGACCGATTTCAGCTGAAGAACTTTCAACCTGCAGTGGCTGAAGTCACAGTGAGCTCACTCTGCAAAACCGTAATGCAACAAACATCGAACAAATAGATCCATGAGATGAGCACGTACCGTGACTTCCTCTTGTGAGGAAGTGCATTCTGTTGATGGCGACGGGCAGAGTGCCATGCTTGTTGTGGAAATGATGAATATGATGGGTAGTGCTGAGACTGGATGATACTCGAGCAGAAACCGCCGGGCCGGGAAAGACGAGCAATGCTAGAGACAAAACAAATCGCCACAGACTGGACACACTGGTCCAGAAGACTCTGGGCGGAGCAAAAGCCTGGGCTCCTGGGTAAGTAACTAATCCACTAGTCAGAAGTAAAGCCCGCAGGGCAGAGGATAAAAGGAGCAGGGCTTCCATGCCACACCTCCTCATGTGACAAAAATAGGAGGACATGTCACACCAAACCTGTATCCATGATTCAAAGTAATTTCCTTGACCACTGAGAGGTAAAACAAAATGAAGAAAAAAAAAAAAATATATATATATATATATATAAATCAAATTTCCAGTGCTGCAATCCAATGATGAGGTCAATAGACTGAATATACCCCTAAAAAAAAAAAAAAAAAAAGTAAACTCCCAAAAGTGCAATAAAAATACCTAGAGAATCGGCAGCTATAGCTCACCATCAAATCTAAAAAATTCTGAATCTACATCAGAATACAAGACCGACAAAAAGCCTTCAACAAACAAGAATCCATCTGGATGTGACGGAGTTTACTTGTCATGAGGTTCCAGAGATTATCCATCTAATGTCCAGAAGGTGAAAAGAAACACACAAACATCCTGGAAAATTCAAACAATTGGAAAAACTCGAAAAAACAGGGAATGAGTCCCCAAGGAATGGGAAAAGAAACCAGAGACAGAGAGAGTTGAGAGAGGACGATGGTCCAGTCGATGAATTCTTCTCTTAGATGATAAAACCTCCAGAGTCAGGCAGAAAACACAGAGAAACCAAAATCCAAGAAAAAGGGTGAAGCTGTTAGATAAACACAACATCAGCCATGGAGATGGCAATCGGAATGGACAAACAGATGCACTGAGATCAAAATAAACCAATCCAGCGGTCTCTCTTCATCAGCAAACCAGTGCAAAGCAAGCCTGCCGTGTGTTTGAACACCTCTGTACGTCTCTAGCAGAGAAAGAGAGCGAAAGCCGGCTGGATCCACACGGGAAGGTCTCATGCTAATCAGACGGACTCTGCAGCATTCGCGGGTCCATCCTCATGCAGAATGCTGATCTATCTCTTAGCGACTTTTACCACGACACCAGAGAAAGAGAGAGACATGAAGCCGAGGAGACTTGCTGCTCGTGTGAAAACACAGCCTGAGACTGAGAGAGAAAGAGCGAGACACAGCTGCAAAGAAACAGAGAGAGAGAGCGAGAGACATTGAGGAGGTGGGAGGGAGTGAATAAGAGAGAGAGAGAGGGCGAGCAGAGAAACAAACACACACACACAAGCGGGTGACTGCTCACTACCCTCAATGACTAATTTAGTCCCAGTTAAACCTCAAGAGGGTTTGTGTTTCTCTCGCTGCACTGCAAGTCCACATCACACCCACAGGATGGCCAAATCACTAAAGAGATCTCTCCAACATCTCAACTCTTTCTCCTAAACAACAATGACATTAAATGGAGAGCAAATGGAGACTATTTGCCAAAGTCTTCAAACGTTTCTCCTCAAAAAAGACCCCAATTATCTCATGCTTCTCATTTATTGGTTTTCCTTCTTTGATTATTATTTGGTTTCAAGTTTATGAAGATGCAAATGTAGGCTCGGTTGAACATGTTCTTCAAATCCCAAGTATATATAACATAAAAACATTTCAAAAGAGCTGCTATGTTAAGCCAGGTGAAATGTCTTACAGAAATATGGATTCTTTATTATTTAAAAATATAATAACTCTCACCACGTTTATATCCTTCATTGTGATCATGATCAATGAAAAGTCTTGCCACGAATAGCTGATTTATGTTCACTGATTCTTGTTTTTAGTGCTCGAGGGGTCTTACCTCATAAATATGTGGACATGTATATATGTTTTATTGTCACATGCTACATCTGCTCTCATTAACATGTTAGCCAGGTTGCTGTGCTTGGATTTGCCAAGATACCAAAGTCATGCAAAGAAGACTAAATGCATCGTTTACTCACCCTGATGTCTTCCAAACCTGTCTGACTTTCTACTGTGGAACACAACGTGGGATGTTATGCAGAATGTTAATCTGTCACCATTCACTTACGTCACATCATTCTGCTTAACATATTCTGTTCCACCGAAGAATGGACTTGGATTAACCGAGGGCGTGTAAAGTATGACCGTATTTAACATTTTTGGGTGAACTATGGCTCTGAAACTGTGCTCATTGGCCAAGATATCAAAGGTCAATGTAAGGGCCAACAATACCACATTATTTCTGAATTAATGATTTAATTATTGATATTATTTCTATATTATTAGTAGTATTAATAGCTTCACGGCTCTGGTGAGTTTGCCATGATGATCATGGAAATTTTAATTGTTCCCAGGGGAACGCAGATCATGCCACTAATTAGCCTGCTAGCAACACCTGGTTCCCCTCTAATTTACTCCCTACTTATGCCCTTCGTGTTGTCGGTCTCTTAGCTAGATTGCTGTTTGATGTGAAGTAACTTACTCTCTGCCTAGCTGGTCCTGTCTCATATACCTGTTTGGTGCCCGTCTCTGCCCACGTGTCAGGAGTGTGGTTGCCTTCCAGTCTGCTGGGCGTTGTTCTATCATTTATTGTTCATGAATCCCTTGAACTGTTCCTCTGCTCTTGGTTCTCTCGCTCTCGCACTCTGACAAGGGTAGTAGTTTATATCAAGTCTGAATTATTCATATTATTTACATATTATTATATCTGTAATATTTATATATTATCTAATTTGATTATTATATATTATTTCTGATTGATTGCATTATTTATTATATTCTTATAATTCTTATTCTTAATTTATTTCAGAATTATTGAAATGATTTCTATATTTTATTATTTCTACACTGTTTTAAAAAAATTGTATTATATAATATTTATAAATTAATTATAATATTTCTATATTACATGATATTATTTCTATTGTATTATTATTTCTGAAATATTTGTTTCAAGTAAATGCAATCAAAGGTGCTATTTTGTGTTCTGTGAAATAAGTTATATTTATTAACGATTTATTTCTGTATGTATAATTTGTTTTCATATATAGTGTATTTTTGTATTCAGGGTTTTTCCTGCATAGAGAATAACTAGGCAGCCGACTCCGTCAAATTCTGTGCCGCCTCCGGCTGTCTACAAAACTCTGGCTGGTGTCTTCATGGAAAACACTAACAAGTACTTACTCTGTGGATTGTCATTTATAACTACAAATCTCGGCAATAATAATAAAAACTGTCTGTGTCGGATTGTCGCTTGATGTCATTTAAAGTAACTTGAGATCAACTATAATGATGACACGTGAGATGCGAGGAGCGCTGCAGCTCGAGTGTCTGATAGAAACACAGATCACAGCTTGCCGATATATCTTTATTTCATCAATAATTAAAGGTCAAATAATCGGGAGATGACATGTAAATAAACACAAACTCCAAATCTGTCATTCTCTGTGTGGTCAGAGCCGCTTCAACCAGTCGCGGAAGAGACCCAATCTGAGCGGGAGTCGAGACCGGGAGAGATATAAATTCTGCCGGCTAACACGGAGACGCTCGTCTCACCCCCGCTGTCTGCAGCTCGCAACGTATTGCATCATTGATTAGATCATCATGACAGGATCAATCTTATGTGTAAAATAACACTAAAATCACATAAAATGTGTGTATATGCAGTATATATTTATTGGTTTTGGATAGACAAGATTGACAAATGCTTATCAATAATACTCTTATGGCTAAAATGTTTACAGTGTTCAGTGACTAAAATATCAATATGACTAAAATGTCAACAGTTTTCATTGACTAAAACTACATTAAAAAGCCCAGACTTTGTCAACTAAAACTCGACTAAAAATAAATCAAAATAGGATAAGGTCGACTAAATAAAGATAAAAAACTAAAAAGGACATTTGACACAGGATTAAGACTACATTAAAAACCAGAAGACAAAATGAACACTAGTATTCAGTTGCCAGATCATTAGGAGTGTATTAACGCAAAGCCAACGGTTACGTGTTTTTAACGTCACTTTTTTGATCAGTATGGTACCACCCCTTATTCAATCACTTTATTCAGAGTTAGATTATTTTATAACTTGTGCTCAGTTACTCCATTAGACACACATTAGACACACCTGTCGGTAACCAGAATATAGAGGTTTACATTTTAAATGATGTACAGATGGTTGATATGATTGGTTGGTCCAGTAATCAGTGAATTTGGTATTTCTTTTAAGATGTAAGTAACAAAATAAAAAAAGGATCTGGAGTCTTTCTTATCCGCTATTTGGAAGTATAACATGCAAAATGTTTGTGGATTTTGTATTTGGACTTGTTTACAGACTTTTGGCCTCGTTGCATGGGCTATGAGTAACCTATGCAACAAAGTCGATACTCACGCTTTGACAGAGAAACATCTGAGGAATATGCACTTTGGTTTCTTTTACTCTGCCTTGATCTTTGGCATACTACGATCTGTATATTTGTCAAACAAAACTGCCCCTTCTCCAAAACTTACATCCTATGCACTATTGCAAAAACCCATTACAAGCACACCAAGGTATGATGATCCACAGGTTCATAACAACCAATAGACATTGAGGGGGACACAAGACTATGTTTGGAAGAGGTCCAAAAATCCCCAGAGGTTGATGTAAAGCACATCAGATAAACATCTCACTGAGACTTCTTTGGCTGAAATAAGATGTGTCGAGATAAAGACACAGCACCTCTTCTGCCAGCGGTCGGCAGCACCTGCTCTCACCTCACTTACCCTCTCAATATCTGACCACTCCATGTCCTTCAGTAAGGACACATTTCACAAACACAGACCAACAGAGAACTGCAGAGGCCCACTGTGTGCTCTGACTGCTGGATTCAGACTCCATCAAGAGCCAAAGAGACGTTTTTACCCCTATGGCTAAGCAGAATGAAGCTTTACCAATGAAAACAACCACAGAATGCTGCAAGAATGGATCATTATATCCTTTTTAGGGGCGGTGTGGTGCAGTGGTTAAAAAAAGGGAAATACAGCAACAGCAGCGGACAAGAGAGTAGTATTACTGAAGTAAAGTCATCAACCGCCATAGTCAAGAAACTCATAAAATCAACAAGTAACAATACAGATAGTGGAGCATTCAATCGTTCACTTCTTTAATCACTAATTTAAAATAAAGAAGTGTTGCTTGTAGTGTCCTAATGTCAGAAGAAACGTTTTTACCCCAGTCAATAGCAGGCGCATGCGTCAGCGACGTGCACAGCCGAGGACCATATGCACGGGTCAGGAATCGCGCAATGCATACAGCCAAAGTATAATTTTGGCCTTTACCGTTTATCCATCACCTAAACATAACCGATAGTTTTGTAAAAGCAAATGCGACATGAAAAGCACATTTACACAAATTTGGTGTCGCTTCTATGATGCTTTCATCAGATGTACAAGCTTGCGTATTTGGCTAGGCTCAAACCTCTGTTTTCCGAGTCCAAAGTACAACAGTCAATCAGGTGAGCTACTGCGGAAGTTAATAACACTGGAATAAGTGTGTAATAAGTGTGTAAATGTAGGTAGGTCTGTAATAAAAGCCGTAGCAGCAGCTGCTGCTTAAAGTCCCTAATAGCCACGTTTCCAATATCAGGCCAAATGGAAGCATGGTAGTGCGTGCCAGGGTCATTTGCGTTCCCACTGTCACTTCCGGGGCTTCATCGGGCCTCCTCTGGTCTTCCTCATCACACTTGGTTCAAAGAAGGTCAACTAATGATTGAGGCAGGGTCAATGTCAAGGGCGGAGTTTCGCCGAGTCAGGTCTCGCTTTCCACCAATCAAAGACCAAATCAAACTTCAGCTTCAATCTCCGGTCACCATGTTCATTTTGAGGGCTAGCTAGTCCCCAGAGTCTGAGACCTGAGCTTGAGTTTTCCTCTTGCTTGTTAAATAGACAGGGAGTGTGACGTTGGCACAAGCATGGCATATTTGGAGCGGGTTTTAGGGCAAATCTGTGAGGCTATTGGCTCGATGGTGGGAATGCAGATCGATTTTGGTCTCGCGGCTCAAGGTCTGAGGCTAGTGGCCGCGGCTGACCCGTTGATAGATAGCCCTGGCTCACACTTGCCCGATAGTTGAGTGTCCAGTTGCAAAAACTCCTCATAGCAAACAATCATTTCTGTTTCGTTTTCCAGTAAAAACATCTAAACATCCTTAAACACTCCTTATGGAGTGGTGGTGGTGTAGTGGGTTAAAGCACATAACTGGTAATCAGAAGGTTGCTGGTTTGATCACCACAGCCACCACCATTGTGTCCTTGAGCAAGACACTTAACTCCAGGTTGCTCTGTTGTAAAATGTAAATGTAAAAAAAAAGATACATTTGCTTTGAAAACACAATGACACAAGATTTGAATTTTAGTTTCCAGAGAAATTAAACCAAATTTAGTGAGGTTTATTCTTCAAACAAGATATATGCCAATGGGCTATAAATATACATTTAATTTTGGAAGTGGGAATTACTGGGCCAGAGATGAAAGGAAGTTGGATTCAAGCATTTATTCTAAGATCTTAGCGCTGCTTAACTGATATATTATTATTGTATAGTGCTGCAGCTCAACTGTTAGCAACACCAAAGTTATGGTTTTGATTCCCTGGGACACACAAATTGATCAAATGTATAGTTTACATGCACAGTGAGGATCAAAGCATCTTCAAAATGCATCAGTGCAAACGCAGAAACGTGAATATTAACTGTAATTAGTGAGTGAACAGAAACCAACAAAAAACACATCGATTCTTCCCATTCCTCTTTTGTTCTCCAGTTACACATTTCTGTTTAACGGCTGAAATCTGGTGTTGCTGTTTTGCTAATATTCCTGCTCCCGTGTGATAAATCACTTGTGTTTTTCCTCATTTGCAAGTGGCTCTGGATAAAGCGTCTGATAAATGAATGTAAATGATCTGAAATGGAGTTGGTGGATAGAATCAGACAATTCTCAAGCGTATCAGATCGTGTCAGTGTGTCTGAGGAAGCCTGTTATCTCAGAAACCTTTAGTATAGTGTTAATACAAAAGCTCATGTTAGCAGCACATAATAGACTTTAGCTCCTTTTATGACAGATATACCACCAATATATGAGAGTAATGAGTTCATAAGCAGTACGAAGAACAGAACCAGACTAGCAGGAAGACAACATGACTGATGGATAAAACTCAAATGGTTTGCTGGTCTCAGGCTGATTTAGTTTGCTGGTTTTAGAGGACTTTTGTTCACTTGACAGCAGGTCAGCATACAGGAGACCAGCATAAACCAGCTAAAACCAGGAATCCATCTTAGGCTGGTTTAAGCTATTTTTGAAACTATATCTTTTTATTTATATATTTTTGAGCCATGTTTTAAAGCAGGTATGTCCAGCATGTGTGTCATCTATTAAACCGTTTAATCTATCTGTACAAATCTGTGGCTTTCCTCAATGCTTCAATGCTTCACACACTTCCATCCTCTCAACATGCTCATGGGATGCAGCCAGCTCCAGTAATCACCAAACAGATTTACAAGGCAAGAAGACAAATGAATTCAGTGATAGCATCGAGGTTAATACTCTTCTGCATGCAACTGTCATGTCGACTCATCCAGACACAAAAGCAGGAGACGCATCTGACCTCCAATCAGACATAATCAATTAGGTCAAAACACACGGCCAAACAGACGCGAGATGTTAGTATGTTCCTGGAGAGAGCTTCTCTTCCAACAATTACAGCTCAAGCATAAATTACTGCATACAGTGTATCCATTGATACTAAAGACTGAAACAAACTCTACACAAGTATGTGAACACAGATGCATCTTGCAATGCAAGCTTGTATCAGACCTCAATTCATAACTAAACTCAACCATGCTTTGCATTCTCAACCTTGCCACAAAGGGGCGCTAGAACAAGATTAGTGTAAACTGTCCGGCTCTACCATGAGTGTTCTCTTTCAATGATTGCACCAGTTTGACGAGAATACTGTTGAGCAATTATATAGTCACTTACCTGGATAATAAAACATCCAGTTTACTCCGCCGGCAGGACCACAGGGGACTATATTGCAAAAACGTTTACACCTAAAATGTTAAAGTGTCCGTATACATAATTCAGGCATATGAGGAATCATTTGAAGGGTTAGAATCTGAACTTTTCAGAGATAACATCACTTCTGCATTTGTGTTTTTTGAAATAATAAAACAAGGCCTCAAGACATTCACATTGAGAATTAGCGCCCCCTAGAGGTCATGGAGTAGATACATATTTATGAAAATAAACTTCTTTGACATGGGTTTCACATGCACATAAATGGACAAGTCATAAATCAAATGAAAGCTCTCATTCTCATGAATGTGACTGCATAGTTTGTTTTGTTGCCCTGATAACACAGTTTGAAAGATTTTCAAAAGAATCCCAAAGTGAAATATGATTTCATTAAGTAATCAAATAGTTTATGCACAATAACTGCTGCTGTAAGCCACAAATAGCCAAAAACGTTATATCTGCTTTTGCCTTAGGGAGTTTTCTAAACAATTTGCCATTGTATACTCATCTGTGAAGTTGCTTGTGTGAATAATTCAATGATATATCTTACTTGTCCAGAACAAGGTATGCCATCTAGCACAAAAACTTGCAAAACAAATGATCAAAAAATATGTTTTTGACTATCGATGATAACATGTTTTATATCTTAGCAAAGGGGAGGATCTCATCTTTCTAATGACACTTATATTGAGCTTGTAGTCCACTCAGAGGCCGAGATATTCAATGAAATAATGAGGGTGTTGCTTGAACTGAACATTAGACTGAATGTCTATGGACGAGCACATCTGTGAGGGGTAAAATGCATTAGAGCGCCCCCTACAGTTCACATCTGTGAGGGGTAAAATGTGTTAGAGCGCCCCCTACAGTTCACATCTGTGAGGGGTAAAATGTGTTAGAGCCCCCTACAGTTCACATCTGTGAGGGGTATAATGTGTTAGAGCCCCCTACAGTTCACATCTGTGAGGGGTATAATGTGTTAGAGCGCCCCTACAGTTCACATCTGTGAGGGGTAAAATGTGTTACAGCGCCCCTACAGTTCACATCTGTGAGGGGTAAAATGTGTTAGAGCGCCCCCTACAGTTCACATCTGTGAGGGGTATAATGTGTTAGAGCCCCTACAGTTCACATCTGTGAGGGGTATAATGTGTTAGAGCGCCCCTACAGTTCACATCTGTGAGGGGTATAATGTGTTAGAGCCCCTACAGTTCCCATCTGTGAGGGTAAAATGTGTTAAGCCCCCTACAGTTCACATCTGTGAGGGGTAAAATGTGTTAGAGCCCTACAGTTCACATCTGTGAGGGGTATAATGTGTTAGCGCCCCTACAGTTCACATCTGTGAGGGGTATAATGTGTTAGAGCGCCCCCTACAGTTCACATCTGTGAGGGGTATAATGTGTTAGAGCGCCTCCTACAGTTCACATCTGTGAGGGGTATAATGTGTTAGAGCGCCTCCTACAGTTCACATCTGTATATTGTGATGGAATGTAATAGAGGGAAATCTATGTTCTAGTGCTTTCTGCCATAAAGTGGAATAAAATGAGACTTTTCAAAGTGAGGTAGAGTGAACAGAACCAGAATTACATGTTTGTTTATTTTGTGTTTATAATCTATGTTTAACTAAAAAAAACATTGATTATCAAATGATTATAAACACATAAAATATTATTTATGAATAATTAGGATCTTTTTTTATGTGGGCAGTTCTCTGAAAAATGAGACCAATGTTTTGCAATTAGTCCACAGTATGTGTGATTGGTGAGCTTTTAAATTTGAGTGAGATAAAATTGTGTAAAAATGCACCAGATTATAAGGGGTTTCAATGGCACAGACATTTGAAGGTAACTATCACCCAGTGCCAGTCCTAGCCTTTTGGGGGCCCTAAACAAACATTTGTACGGGGACCCAGGCAGTTATTCGTAGCACTACTTATAATGTCTTTGACAATCTGGGTGCCCCCTGGCACAGGGCTGGACTGGGAAGAGAAATCGGCCCGGGATTTTATATAGCGACAGGCCCAAAAGTTGTTGGGGGTGTGGTGGGGGGGTTGGAGGGGTTTGAGGCCAAGGTTGATGAGCAGGAAGGGGGAGGCTCTGTCCTTTTCTGCATATCGCTGCGCCGTTTTGTGGTCCGTTCTACATAACGTGGCGGCTAATTTTTTCACAGACGACCCACCGGCCGCTTGGTTCTCCCAATGGCCAGTCCGCCCCTGTTCAGCCCCAAAGTGCATCGGTCCACCAGGAAAATGCCCAGTATGCCAGATTACCAGTCCAGCCCTCCCCTGGCGGATCAAGGGCCCTAAGCAACTTGTGATGGTGATGTGATGTTTTCAGGTCAGAGCTCGTCTATCCGTCTCTTAAAGTGGACCACATTTATAATCTCATCAGCGATTAGGGTAATTAACTGGTTAAGACTGTATTCTGAATAAAAGGTTTAAATGCTCCATAGAGTTTTCATCTATAAGGAATATTCCTCTTTTCAAATGAAGAATCTGGAACTTGCTCCATCTTTTCTTCTTCTTCTTTAAATTGGGCTAAATTTGAGAATGTTTGAGCTCTGGTAAGGTGCTGTATAAATGTAAGATCATTATTATTATTATTATTATTATTATTATGATGTAACTAAATTATCTTAAAGTCCTATCGTAAAAATCTTTACAGGACTTTCACCTGTTTGTACGTTTTATTGATATATTATATTCCTTTTAACATTTGAATTTGTATTTATTATTCACAGCAAAATATGTTCTTGACTCCTCCTGCCTCCAGAATAATGTTGTTATCCAGGAAGAGACGAACGGAAACTGATTCATGCGGATATTAATATCTGAAATACCAGGAGAAACCACAAGGCAAACTATAACTATAAATGTAAGAGTAACACTTAAAAATGTCCGTTTCAGTTAGTTTTAACGCGCTTCAGTTTTAAGCCCCGCCCACACCAAATAATAGAATCACTGCACACTCCTACTATCCACAGAGCTCTGGGCTGATCCCCGAATGCCCACTGACCCCAGAACCGCCCCTGCCCGAGACACTCTACAGTGTAAATATGTGTTTAATGCCCCTCCTCTCATCCTGGGGCACATGACGCCATTCCCAGTTGTCCCCATGTGTTTACCGATACTTTGAGAACGTCCAGCCCATCAGTGGATATAAACCCACACTGGAGCTACAGAGAGATTTCTTGTTGGCAAGCTGAAGACAGAGACAATAGTTACTAGATGAAAGAGACTCTTTTGTTCAACAGTTTCAGAAGCTTCTTCTGTGGAACAACAACCAGAGAGTTCCTTTACCTTGACCTACCAAAGCCATTCTTTCCATTTTCACGAGTTTTTATTTCATGGGTCTCGATAGTATCGTCATTATTATTTTTTCTTCATGAATGTGAACGCTCTCGTGTTTGGCATGCGGTTTAGAAAAACATTTGAGAACTGTGAGTGTGAAACACAGCTAGTCACAAAAGCCGTGTCTAATCCTCACTGGACGGGTTTGACACACCTGCTGCTAGTCGCTCACCTGTGACCAACTCAACAAAAGACAGCGGACACACAGTCGCTGAGAGCTAACACGATTACACACACCTGATGTGAACGCCCGTCCCCTTCCATTACACGTTCCCGAAGAGACGCCCGGCGGCGTTTGCACGTCTGTAGCTGCTGATGAATCAAACTGTACATGAATGTTGAGGTGCTTTACTGGAAAGCCACGAAAATGTGTCACGTGTAGTCAAGGTCTTCAAGAAAGACAGCTGTCAAACAGTTCTCTTGTTCTTCCAAACGTGACTAAAGCCGGTGCGCATCTGTATTAGAGAATATTTAACTTTCTTCTAGCGCCACACGGAGGACATTTCACCTCAGAAATGAACCACGTAATGTCATTATGCAAAAAAGTCTCAACAATCACGTCATTTCCCGAGATCAGGCTGAAACACACACACAGTCATGAACTCCGGGACAGTTTTTGTTGTGTTGTCTATGTTGCAGGTCATGTGGGGTTGAGTTCCTGTTAATGAGCTGAATAATTCATGAGCTGTACTGACGGTGTGATTATTACAGGATGTTTCAACTCTCTGTGGTTTGACAATTCAGATTCTCCTGTAGATCCAGAACAGTTTGTGATGTCCTGTGAAACCGCATGTATATGGGAATGTGCATTACCCAACATTTCTACCATATGTGCAAACAAAACATACTAATTATGAACACAATTTGCTCATGCTTTCTTGCTTTCTTATCTCAAGTGTACTTCAGCAAACACACTCCATTAAAGGAGACATTCGGCAAAACGACATTATTTTCATTCACCTTTGAAAACCCACCAAGCACTTAAAACACCTCATTTGTGAAAATTGCAACGTCGATTTCTCATTAACTGTGTTTCTTAAAATAAACTAATTATGAAACCAAACACTGTTTACTCTATTAAACTAGATTGCCATTTTATACTTAATAAAAGTTTTAATGAGCTGTGCATGAGATAATTAACAAATCTCAAATTGAAAATATCAGCATAGGAAAACATTGAATCTGTTATTTTTCAGAGGTGTTTACAGTATAACAGTAAGAATTCAACTTTCAGTGTGTAACTCGTGTTTGTGTTCCAAACACGAATGATGCCTTAAATCATGTATGTTCTTGAGGAGGTGTGCTGTTACTTTACAGATCACACTTAATATAAAAAATAATATAAAAATAAAAAACATAGACATACATTGAAAGAGGAACTCCAGTCAGATCTAGAGAGCAGAATATCACAGAGACTCTTTTCATTTCAGTCAGTAAGAAACAATCTAGAACACACTAGCAACCAACCAGAACACCCTAAAAACAGCAGCACACCAGCAACAACCTAGAACACCCTAGCAACAATCTAGAACACCCTAGCAACCACCCAGAACACCCTAAAAGGCAGTGGTGGGCAGTGGTGGCTCAGCGGTTAAGGCTCTGGGTTACTGATCAGAAGGTCGTGGGTTCAAGCCCCAACACCACCAAGACACCACTGTTGGGCCCTTGAACAAGGCCCTTGAACCTATCTGCTCCAGGGGCGCCGTATCATGGCTGACCCTGCACTCTGACCCCAGCTTAGCTGGGATATGTGAAAAATAAATAATTTCACCATGTATATGCAGAAATGTATGTATAATGTGTGACAATTGGTCAAATTAAATTAAATTAAATTAAATTAAATTAAATTAAAAACAGCAACCTGTACCAGCACACCAGCAACAACCTAGAACACACTAGCAACAATCTAGAACACCCTGGCAACCAACCAGAACACCCTAAAAACAGCAGCACAGCAGCAACAACCTAGAACAACCTAGCAACAATCTAGAACACCCTAGCAACCACCCAGAACACCTTAAATATGGCATACTGTACCAGCACACCAGCAACAACCTAGAACACACTAGCAACAATCTAGAACAACCTAGCAACCAACCAGAACATCCTAAAAATGGCATACTGTACCAGAACACCAGCAACAACCTAGAACACACTAGCAACAATCTAGAACACCCTAGCAACCAACCAGAACACCCTAAAAATGGCATACTGTACCAGCACACCAGCAACAACCTAGAACACCCTAGCATTCACCCAGAACAGCTTGGCAACCAAACAGAACACCCAAGCAACCAGCCAGAACACCTTAGCAACCAAACAGAACACTTTAGCAACCACCCAGAACACACTAGCAACCACCCAGTAAATCTTCTCAACTATCAAACACTCTAGTACCCTCCCAGAACACCTTAGCAACAACCCAGAACACCTTTGCAACCACCCAGAATACTCAAGAAACCACCCAGTACATCTTATTAACCACCCAGAACATGCTAACAACCACACAAAACACCTTAGCAACCACACAAAACACATGAGCAACAACCCAGAACACCATAGCAACCACCAAGTACACCCAACAACCACCCAGTACATCTTATTAACCACCCAGAACATGCTAACAACCACACAGAACACCCTAGCAACCACCCAGTAAACCTTCTCAACTATCAAACACTCTAGTACCCTCCCAGAACACCTTAGCAACAATCCAGAACACCTTTGCAACCACCCAGAATACTCAAGAAACCACCCAGTACATCTTATTAACCACCCAGAACATGTTAGCAACCACACAGAACACCTTAGCAACCACACAAAACATATGAGCAACAACCCAGAACACCATAGAAACCACCAAGTACACCCAACAACCACCCAGTACATCTTATTAACCACCCAGAACATGCTAACAACCACACAGAACACCCTAGCAACCACCCAGTAAATCTTCTCAACTATCAAACAAACACTCTAGTACCCTCTCAGAACACCTTAGCAACAACCCAGAACACCTTTGCAACCACCCAGAATACTCAAGAAACCACCCAGTACATCTTATTAACCACCCAGAACATGCTAACAACCACACAGAACACCTTAGCAACCACACAAAACATATGAGCAACAACCCAGAACACCATAGCAACCACACATAATACCCTCGCAACCACCCAGAACACCTTAGCAACCAAACAGAACACTTTAGCAACCACCAGAACACCCTAGCAACCACCCAGTAAACCTTATCAACTATCAAATATCCTAGTACCCTCCGAGAACACCTTAGAAACAACCCAGAATACCTTAGCAACCACCCAGTACATCCAATAACCACCAGTACATCTTATCAACTACCCAGAACATGTTAGCAACCACACATAATACCCTAGCAACCACGCAGTACATTTTATCAACTATCAAACACCCTAGTAACCACCCAGAACAACTTAGCAACCACACAGAACACCCTCACAACCACCACCAACACCTTATTAACCACACAGAACACCCTCACAACCACCAAAACCCCTTAGCAACCACACAGAACACCTAAGCAACCACCCATTACACCTTAGAAACAACACGGAATCCCCTTGCATTCACCCAGTAAATCTAATCAACTATCAAACATCCTATGTAACCAACCAGAACACCTTAGCAACAACCAGAACACCGTAGCAACCACCCAGTACATCTTATTAACCACCAAGAGCATGCTAGCAACCACACAAAACACCCTCACCACCACCCAAAACATCTTAGCTAGAACCCAGAACACTGTAGCAACCACCCAGTACATCTTATTAACCACCAAGAACATGCTAACAACCACCCAAAACACCTCAGAAACCACACTGAAAACCATAGCAACCACCCAGTATACCTTAGAAACCACACAGAACACCCTTGCCAACACCCGAGACACCCTAGCAATCCCCAGAAAAACCTAGCAACCACCCAAAACACCTTACCATTCACTCAGAACACCCTAGCAACCACCCAAAATGCCTTAGTAACCACAAAGAACACCTTAGAAACCACCCAGAACATCCTAGCAACCACCCAAACCACCCTAGAAACCACTCTAGCAACAACCCATGCACCCTTGCATTATGGGGGCATGTTTAGCGTAGGCTAGCGTCCCTCAAATCTTCTTGGAAAAAACATTCTTGTGCAATTTCAGATCTCTTGATGACTTTAGAATCTTTTATAGGATTACATGGTTTCTGTGGCTCAACTGCTAGAGTACTGTGCAAGAAACATCAAGGTCATGATGCTCAGAAAACACATTCTGATGAGATGTACCTTGTATCTTAAATACACTTTAAGTTGCTTCAGATAAAAACATGAATCTTTTTAAAAGATCTCATAGAGAAACCTCTGAATGAGATGCTTTATTATCTGTATGAACAAATCACTGTCGGTGAAACTTTGTTGAACGTTCTCCCTTTTCTGTTTCCTGAGTGGCTGATGGTTTGCTGAAGGTTGTTCTTTAGTTTAAAGATGAAATAACCACACTGTAACCATGACGACATGATGCTCTCATTCACTCTCTCGCTCTGCAAATACCACAAACGCTGTTTTAATGAGCTGCAGGGAGAATCTGATTAAAGACGCAGGACAGAAACGGCAGGTTAGCAGAGACGAGACTGAAGTCTCTTTAACTGCAGAACACTCATTCATCATCATAAACAAAATAAAGAAACATATTCGTCAATGGGATAATAAAAATAAACTTGTTGATTGAGCAAACAGATCCTCCCGCCCCCAGCTCACGTGTTGTTGCGTCTCTTGATCACTCAAAACAAACAGGAATTGTTTTAGCGCTACAATCGTTTACGAAAATGAACCCATGAATTGGGCACGATTGAATAGAAAACAAGTGATCAAAAAGCATAAAAGTATTCTATCCAACTTGTGCACAATACATCAAGTCTTTCACATTCTTCCGATAGCTTTGAGTGAGGAACAGACTAAATTAAAGTCTGGTTTAAATATGAACATGTTTGGCATGACATGAGGGTGAACACATGATGACAGGGTGAAATATCACTTTAATAGCATTGTGTCAGTCGATATGCCGTCACACGCGTGTGTATATCTGCTAGTTTATGCCGCTCGTCCCGACAGGTTTTACAGTAAAACTCCGCAGGTTTCAATAAACACTGTGGATGTTCAGAGATTGTTCTGACAGATCTGATGAGTTCTGGACTGAAACGCTTCATCTGCTGCATAGTGTTTCCAGTCTGTCGGCAGAGCAGCTTTGAGCTTCATGTTTCATGTGTTTCCTCTCAATGAGTCTGATCCATCAGTGTGTCTGTAGAGAATCAGTCTGATCTTTAAGTGTTTCCCCGCTGACACTGAACCAGCTCAGAAATGATTCTTTAACGCTGTTCTGCTTGTCAAAATCCTTTCAGAAACGCAAATCTAAAAGTGTAAAATGACAGTAAGTTGCGTGAGGTTTAGTGTAAGATTCATTTGCTCTATAATAGGGACGGGCGATATGAATACAAAAATGATATCTCGAGATTTTTCAGCCTGATATTTGATACATATCTCGATAATTATCTTTGCTTTGCATAATGACGTAAAGGTCATTTTGAAGCACATATATACAACAATACTTACAACTCGACAACATTTCTGATTTAACATGATATATCTCAGGGTGTAAAACATCCAAAAACATCTCCAAACAAATAAAAGATAATAATTGTACATAAGAACTAATTACACATGCAAACACAACAATGACTAAAGGTTTGCATAGCATGCAGACATGATTTTAGTCATGAGATTTCACAGAATGAGTTTCATTCTGTGTCATTTGAGTCATCATTGAGTCTGTGTCGTGTATTTGGCGCCATCTCCTGGTGGTCATATGTAACATTGTGCTTCATGTGGATTATCTAATGATCTTTTAATTTGTACAACTACACAAGCAATTTATTATAATATTGATTTATTATTATTATTATTGTGGGACCCAGTCAAGTATATTATTGTAAAATATAACTGGATATTAATAATAGTAAAAATAATAATACAAATATTACAGTCTTATTTACTTTATCTGGCAAAGTGCAGTGTGCATTTAAAAGTTTATATTCCTCAGTACAAATCTGGTGCAACTATTCCTTTTCTATGATACTGTGTCACCTTTTTTTATTTGTACAATAACTTGTAGCAGAAACAAATGTGTCCATTGCATGAAAGTGAGAACCTGCAGCACACTGCTTTCACAATGTGTGTGAACCGCGCCGAGACCGCTGAATACAGAGTAGCTTATTATGAGTGTGAACACAAAACAGTGTGTGTGCGCGTGCGCGTGTGTACGTGTGTGTGCGCACCCGTGTGTGTGTGTACGTGTGTATGCGTGTGTGTGTGTGCGCGTGTGTGTGTACGTGTGTATGCGCGTGTGTGTGTGCGCGCCCGTGTGTGTGTGTGCGCGCATGTGTGTGTGTTTAGATAGCTAGTAGAGGAAAGTCATCAAGTCTTGTACCACTCAGATAAAGGATCACATTTTTATTAAGGGATTTTTAATTTTTTTTTAATGGGTCAAAAATGACCCACGTTAATCATTCTTATATGTCATTTATCTTGTTTATGGTTTTGAAGGCTGGTTCACATAAAACCAAACAACCATGATTGGATAGAAAACGTGTGTTTTACGGCCTGAAAGCCTTTAGTGTTGAAATGATTTAATAGTAACTCTGTGGCGTGTGTTAATCACCCCCCACCCCCACCCCCCCTTTAAGAACGAACACACACATGAACAGATTCAACAGTAAAGGACAGCAAGAGAAATGTCATGTATAGAGTTAAAAAACAGCTGTGAACGGCCACAAATCAGCAGTTAAAGAGGCTCTGGATGAGAAAGCGGATGGCAGCTGCTACAAATACCCTGAGCGCTATCAGCCGTGATGCTAATGATACAGTGATTAATGCTGGAGACTAGCGGAGAGCTGTTAGCTCTCGTGTCTCTGGAGCTGGACTGAAGCTCAGTGGACATCCAATAACAAAGCAGAAAACTGCAGGGAGTACACCAAACACAACAGCTGAATTATCACTGTAAACTAACCAGATTAGTGTTGACGAAGAAGCTACACTCAAACTGTTTGCCTAGTGACAGACTACTCATGATGTTTAGCAGAATATTCACGCTGCTCTCTTCCGTACAATGAAAACATAGAGTGAGCATGGGCTGTCAAGCCCCAAATAATAGAGAGAGAGAAAAGCTGCAGTCCATACGACTCGTAAACTATAACCCTAGTCTGACGCAACAGGTTTGAACGTGCACAAACTACAATCAAAAAGAAGTTCTCAACACGTCAAGTTATTAACAGAAAGTATCTGACTACATTAAAGTCTCATAAGGGGTAACTTCTTAAAGCAACAGTACACCCAAACATAATCATGTTCTCATCATTTACTCACTCTTATGCCGCATCATAAAGGCAATCCATAGACTCCAGTGGTTTAATCCATGTCTTCTGAAGTGATATGATTGGTTTTATTGAACTTTATCAGTTCATCCAGTCTGGCCATTCTCTGTCAGGCATATGAATCTGACCTTTTCAGAGATGATCATCTCCATCTCTTCTGCATTTATGTTTCTAATGACAAAATAAAGCTTATCAGGCTAATCAAGCCTCCGAGAAGGATAAAGGCAGACTGCGGACGGTGGTGCGATGGATAGAGGACGTTTACGGGCAGCTGTCCATCCTATGTGTGTGTGTTTGTATCTTTTGGTATATTTCTTCATTAAACTATTATTTATATTGTCAAGCTGGTTCTCACCTCCTCCTTTCCATTGAACCGCTTTACTCTGGTGCTGACAACCTGGGAAGGAGGAGGGATACGGCATAGTAGAGTTCTCGCCGCTACAATCCACCCCAATGGAGCAGCCGAGACCATCTTCTGGGGGACGGAGGAGCTTGGACACCTGGAAGCAGAGGAACGGCTGCCAACCTCGAGGGGAGAAGGGGCTCCTAACTGACCGCCTGGAGCGATCATGGCCTTGGACAGGGGCAGAGGAGTCCCCTTCCAGCCGCTGAAATGCGGCGGGGTCTGAGACCTGCTGACCGCAAGCGGGGAGGGGCTCACTGCCGACTACCTGGAGTGGGAGAACCACTGCCAGGGGCGGTGGAGAACCCTCCTGTTCCCCGAGAATGTGGCGGGGCGTTCCGTCCACCAGGGGCTGGAGGACTGCCTCCGTTCCACCCAGGGAGGCACGGCTGTCGTCCGTTAGAGGATGGAAGAGTGGCCGAGGACCAAGCTACGGTGTATCGGAGAACCAGCGAGTAACTTTTTTTTTTACTCTCTCTTTTCTCTCTCTCTCTCCCACTGCCACTCTGCATTGGCCTTTTCTGTCTCCTTTAAATTTTACAGTTTTTTTGTTGGGGGGTACTGCACTGTTACAGGGAGTACCCACTATTTTTCATTATTGTTTCCCTCCCCCTGTCCCCTCCCAGATTCAGGAAGATGGGAATGACCTACCAGCAGACGGGGCATAAGGCATACCCTCCCTCAGGGAAAGAGGAGGGGAGGGTGTACATCATGCCAGGTGCTCCCCAGCCTGAGAGATCGAGGGAGGAATGTGACAGGGTGGAGGGCGGGGCCGGTGGAGATTTTACACACCCAGTCCTTTATCAGGCTAATTAAGCCTCCAAGAGGGATAAAGGCTGACTGCAAAAAAGCATGCTTAAAATGTTATTGGAGTAATATAACATCAATATGTCATTACAATATGTTAAAATGTTATACATCACCACAAAAGGGAGGGTCTAATGACACTTATATTGAGCTTGTAGTCCACTCAGAGGCCGAGATATTCAATGAAATAATGAAGGTGTTGCTTGAACTGAACATTAGACTGAATGTCTATGGACGAGCACATCTGTGAGGGGTAAAGTGTGTTAGAGCACCACCTACAGTTCACATCTCTATATTGTGATGGAAGAAAAAAAAATTCTAGTACTTCCTGCCTTCTAGTTTAATAAAATGCTCTAGAGTTGAAGAGGTTAAACTAAATCAGCGTTAACTCATTCCCCGCCAGCGTTTTTAAAAAAAAGTTGCCAGGGTTTTTTACGATTTTCGCTAAATTTTAATGGCCCGCAGAATATTTTCTTCCATGAATATATGAAGATGCTATATATCACAATAAAGATCTGAGCCTCTGCTTTTAGGCAAAAAAAACGATTTTATTTTATCTTCATTTGTTCTTTTTTTATTGCCACTTGAACAGAGGTAGGTTTTTGTCAAAAACAACATTTCAGACAAAAAGCTGAGAAAAAGGCATTTTTATCAAACAAGTGCTTTAGTATTAGTATGGTGTTCCACTTCACGTTTGAGACGATCGCAGTCTGTTTCTTTGATCAAAGAGTTGCGTACTCTTTCAAAACATGCGTGCGGGTCTTCCTTACCGTATAACACCTAAAACACGGATACCCGGAAAATTCTGTGTTTGGCGGGGAAGCGTTTTTTCATAAAACACGGAAAATTCCGTCTTTGGCGGGGAAAGAGTTAATAGAGAAAGGACATTCTTGACATTAGCAATGCTAATCTAAGTGCTAAAACATGCAAGCAGCATGTTAAAACATGTTAGCTATGCTTAGCTAAGTGCTAAAACATGGAAGCAATATGCTTTTAATATGCTAAAGCATGCTAGCAATGCCTAGATAAAAGCTAAAGTTAGCAGCAAGCAAGCAACATGCCAAAACATGTTAGCAATGCTTAGCTAAGTGCTAAACATGCTAGCAACATACTAGTAACATGTTAACATGCCTAGATAAACGCAAAATCAAGCTAGCAACAAGCAAACAACATGCTAAAATATGTTAGGAATGCTTAGCTAAGTGCTAAAACATGCTAGCAATGCCTAGATAAAACTAAAACAAGCTAACAGCAAGTGAGCAACATGCTAAAACATGTTAGCAATGCTTTGGTAAGTGCTAAAACATGCTATCAACAGTGGTGCACACAACCGTTAATCAGTTGTTGGTTTGATCCCCACAGTCACCACCATTGTGTCCTTGAGTAATACAACTCCAGGTTGCTCCAGGGGATTGTCCCTGTAATAAGGGCTCTGTAAGTCTCTTTGGATAAAAGCGTCCGCCAAATGCATAAATGTAAATGTAAATGCAAGCAACATGCTAAAATATGCAAGCAATGCCAAGCTAAGCGCTAAAACATGCCAGCAACATGTTAGCATATTCCAGCCAAATGCAAGCATCACCTAGCAACTGTAATGTCTGTGTAAACTTAAAACTTGTAAAACTACTTTAAACTTTCAAACAAGGCTTTTTCAAGCCAAACTAAGTTTGTCGATGTGTAAATCTGTTTATGCATTAAATGTGGCATTAAAAACAGCGAAGCAGCATTTTATTGTGGAAAAAAATACCAAAAGCTTTTACTGGAAAAACGAAACAACTTTAAAAAGAAACTATTGCGAAACTACTGAAAAATGGCGTAATTTCTGTGCCACTATAGTGACACCCCCTCTCTGGCATCCACTGGTCACTCGAACATTAAGTCCTTCCCCAAACTCATGTCATTGGTTGAGTCAGAAGTTGACATGTCTGGCGGCTCAATGTAAATGACTTTACAGTGCCACAGTGTTTACACTCAAACTATTAATGGATTATTGATAGTGACCAGAAATGATTTTAACATCCAAACAAATGACACACATCAGCTTTCAGACAGTAGCATTGCTCATTTTAGTAAGTTTCTCAGTCTTGCGCTTCTTTCCTAACTAGATGAATATTTAGGCACCAGGATTTGCGTAAGAAACTGTAATAATAATATTGGCCATTACAGATCGCCTCTCATCATAACCGAGCCTTCTGACAGTCTGAAACAAGATTCAGCACACATACTGCTCTCTCATGACAGTGAAAGAGATTTAAGACTTGAGTCCTCTATGAATCAGTAACATCATTCATTAGTGAGTATTTCTCTTCAGTAATGGGAAATATCTGTGCGTTGAGTTCTGCCCTTCTGAAGGTCAGTGGGGTTTCTGAACACTCCTGTGACCAATTACTGCTTATTCATAAATCTCCTTTAGTGTTTCATGGAAGAAAGTCACAAGAGTTTGGAACAACAACATGAGCGTGAGGAAATGATGACAGAATTTATCCTCAAAGTCATTTGTGTAAGGTTAACCCACGAGTAACCCACTAGTCGGCATTTGTCATCAGATTATGGTTTTGCTTAGGAATTATGCTTCAAAATTTTGAAAAGAGGTACAAAAGCTCTTTTATTGTTTTAACAGTACATCATTTCAGGCTCTGGGTATCTCAGCGAGTATTGATGCTGACTATCACACCTGGAGTCGTGAGTTTGAATCCAGGGCGTGCTGAGTGACTCCAGTCAGGTCTCCTTAGCAACCAAATTGGCCCGGTTGCTAGGGAGGGTAGAGTCACATGGGGTAATCTCCTCATGGTCACTATAATGTGGTTCTCTCTCTCGGTGGGGCGTGTGGTGAGTTGTGCGTGGATGCCGTGGAGAATAGCGTGAAGCCTCCACACGTGTCTCCACGGTAACGTGCTCAACAAGTCACGCTCCACATTGCATCTGTGCAATAATTCCCAAGTTTTTAAAGCCTTAAATGGAATCAATAAACACATTTTTAAGCACTCAAACAGCTTAAGAAGTATGACCATTTATATGGTAATTAATAAGCCAAATGTCATGATCGTGACAGTCCATATTAAAGTTATACGTTTTCAAGGTTAAACTCTAATGGTGTCACTTTGAAATCAACTCGTCTTTCCTCTCGACAGCAGCGCAGCTCTTTAAGAGTCACTGTTACGCTCCATTTGTTTGGTCATCATATAAAACCAATTTTCAAATATTACATAAAAAGCCAAAAGGCAATTAGTCCAGCGGCCATTCTCTGCTGAAAAAAACAGCAATCAATTGAGTTAAGCGGCTTACAGCGGATGAGCGACTCTATTAAAACTTCAACAGAGAAATCACACAAATAAAATGACTGAACGTGACGCGGAGGAGCGCATCTGTATCAACCGCAACGTTATTTCAAAAGCTGACAAACGATATCAGGAGGTTACTGGGCACTGTTGGGGTTTGACAGGGTGGATTTGTGCCTGATTGACATGAGATAGGTTTGACAGATGCAGAAATGACTCGGCAGCTTTTGTCATTTGTTGCTTTATTGTGTTGCACCTGATTAACATGAACTTTACTGTATAAGTGTTTAAATTCTTGAGTAATCCTGTAATATTTTACATTCATGTCAATAAAACTTCTTTATCAGACTTGAAGAGAAGATGGACAGATACAAATATCTATTAATTATTCAATACAGACATAAGCGAAGACACACACACACACACACACACACACACACACACACACACACACACACACACACACACACACACACACTCACTCACTCACTCACTCACACACTTACACACACACACATACACTCACACACACACACACACACACACACACACACACTCACAAACACACACACACTCACTCACTCACTCACTCACACACTTACACTTACACACACACACACATACACACACATGTTGGTCTACCTATCATTATGAGGACTTTCCATAGACATAATGACTTTTATACTGTACAAACTATAGATTCTATCCTCTAAACCTAACACAACCCCTAAACCTAACCCTCACAGAAAACCTTCTGCATTTTTACATTTTCAATAAAACATTGTTTAGTATGATTTTTAAGCGATTTGAATTATGGGGACACTAGAAATGTCCTCATAAATCACATTTATAGCATAATACCCTTGGAATTACTCATTTGTAACTTACAAAATTGTCCTCGTAAATCACAAAAACACGCACACACAACCACACACACACACACACACACACACACATTCACAAACACACACACATTTACACTCACACACTCACTCACACACACACACACATTCACAAACACACACACACACACACACACATTCACAAACACACACACATTCACACACACACAAATACACACACACACACACAAATACATACACACACACACTCACACACATTCACAAACACACACACACACAATTATACACATAAACACACACAGTCACAAACACACACAAATACACACACACACGCACACACACACACACTCACACACACACACAAATACACACACACTCACACACACACACATTCACAAACACACACAAATACACACACACACACACACTCACACACACACACACACATTCACAAACACACACAAATACACACACACACTCACACAAATACACTCACACACACACACACACACACACACACACTCACAAACACACACACACTCACTCACTCACACACACTCACACACACACACACACAAATACACACACACAGACACACACACACACACACACACATCTACTGATTGTCAAGATTTATAGTGAATAAAGCTTCAAATGTTTGTCTGTTTCTCACCCAAAGCTATCATCACACTTCTGAAGACAGATTCAAACACTGGAGTCGTATGGATCACCTGTATGTGTTGGACAATATAAAGCTGTTCAGCGTGACGTTAGTTTGTAGGTGAACCAGGAAGTGTAACTCTCTGTGGGTTCCTCTGGATTTCATTCTGGGGTTTTTTCTGTTATGTGTATAATAAGATCTGTGGTAAACATTACTTGATGAAACGTTTTATTCAACATCATAAATTACACTTTCACACTTTCACACCTTAAACGTGAATGTGTTTCTAGAAGGTCTCACCTTAAAAACACAAACAGTATCCTTTAATTGAAAAGTGGTTTAGTACACAATTGAATTTTTTTGAATGGCTTTTCTTGAATTATGTTTGTATTTAGTTGCTTTGGAGAACAGAGAAATAAATAAATATAAATGTACATTTCACTGGACCGATAACATCGACTCCATGACAAAGGAACTGCGGCTCTGCTCGGCTTTGGTTGTTTCTCAACAACATTAATGCAAATGACTTGCTGTGATCTTCCTACAAATGGAATACAATAAAATATTTAACACAGTTTGAATGATTTTCCTTGTTGTTTGTTTGTTCACATGACCTTATGGAGCTCACTCAGGGTGATGTCTCATGATCTGACAACTTGAGAAAGTTCTCGTGAAGTTTGTGAGACTGTGATGTGACATCATATTCATAAAGAGCTTTATATTATTAACCAATGAGAGCTCTGGACTTCCGCAATCTCACGTGTCTCATCTATAGTTTCTTCTAAGTGTTGTCATGGCAGTGAAGCTGTAAAATTGGATATAACTTTAAATAGAAAATGTTAGTAAGTGATTTATCACAATAAAATCATGTTAATTATACGTCTACAGATTATAATATCTTCTGCAGTATAGCTCCTCAAGTAAATGTACCTTGTTTTAAATGTTTATATTGGAAAACAAGATAAAAAATGCTCCTTAAAATCTATTTGATAGCACTGTATAATGGGTTAAGATACCCTCTCACCTTTTTCTTCACATTGATCCATCTTTAACTCTCAAAAACTCTCTCTTCTTAATAGAGCTGCATATCGCCGATTTCTTCACAATAAGAAACACACAGCGACAAATAAATTATGAATGAATACGTCATGAGTCATCACATTACCATATAAAACAAAACAGTACCAGTCTGATAAAGCCTCTAGAACATTTGATAAATGTATCTATTAGAGAGGGAAAACAGATGTTATTTTTAAAGTGGGGGCAGCTAATAAAGTTGAGAACTATAGACCAGTTTCAATACTTCCAATAGTTTAGAAAATTATGGAAACATTTGTAGCAGAACAACTAATTATTTATATGAAACAAATCAGCTTCTTCACCCCAAACAGTTTGGTTTTAGATCTCAGTGCTCAACAGAAAAGGCTTATTGCTATCTGTAAAACAGTTAAAGGATGGGAAAGGAGGAGGCGAGAACCGGCTTGACGATATAAATCATAGTTTAATGGAAAACTTAAAAGACAACACAAACACACATGACGGACATGTCCGCTAAGGATCTCTCTCTCCCGCACAGCCCTCTGCAGTTGACCTTTAAACCTCACGGAGGCATAATTAGCCTAATATGGGACCGGGTGTGTAGGATCACGACCCGGCCCCGCCCTCCGCCCTGCCACATTCCTCCCTCGTTCTCTCAGGCTGGGAGCCCCGGCCTGACGTACATCCCCTTTCCCTGGGGAGGCGCGCCTTCAGCTGACTGCCGGCAGGTCATCCCCATCTACCTGGGCGAGGGAGGGACAAGGGGAGGAAACAGAAATGATTAAAATGGGAGGGTACTCCTGTAACAGTGTAGTACCCCCAAAAAACTATACAATTTAAAAGAGGATAAAGGCCAGCGCAGGCGACAGTGAGAGAGAGAGGAGAGAGAGATGCAAAAAAAAAAAAAAACTTACTCGCCAGTTCTCCGATCACGCCGCAGCTTGTTCCTCGGCCACTCCTCCACCCTTTGTCGGACGACAAGCCGCGCCTCTCGGGCGAATCCGAGGCAGTCCTCCAGCCCCTGGCGGACGGAACACCCGCCCGCGTTCTCAGGGACTAGAAGGGGTCTCCCCGCCCCTGGCAGCGGTTCTCTCGCTCCAGGCGGTCGGCAGTGAGCCCCTCCCCGCTCGCGGTCGGCGGTCTTAAACCCCGCCACGTTTCAGCGGCCGGTAGGCGACTCCTCCGCCCCTGGCAGCGGTTCTCTCGCTCCAGGCGGTCGGCTAGGAGCCCCTCCTCCCCTCGCGGTCGGCGGCCATCGTCCTCGCTCAGGCGGCTGGGCTCCTCGTCCCCCGGCAGATGGCCGCGGCTGCTCCGTTGGGGTGGACGGTAGTGGCGAGAACTCTACTACGGCGTATCCCTCCTCCTTCCCGGGTTTCAGCACCAATGTAAAACAGTTGAAGGATGGGCAAGGAGGAGGCGAGAACTGGCTTGTCAACATAAATTATATTTTAATGAGAAACTCAAAAACACATAAACAAACACACATGACGGACATGTCCGTAATTCTCTCTCTCTCGAACAATCGTCACCGGCCGCCTTTATCCCTCGCGCGCCTCATCAGGCTGATTGGGGACCGGGCGCGCGATATTCCGACCGGCCCCGCCCCCCTCCGCTCCACACTATCTTTCAGAATTTATGAAGAAGACCTTGGATAAAGGTAACGTAGTAGGCGCAGTGGTTTTGGATCTAAAAAAAGACGTTTGATACTGTAAATCATGACATATTAATACACAAGTTAAACAGGTTTAATTTGTGTGTGAGAGCAGTGTGTTCAAATATATGGTGTAAGGTCTTCTTCTCAAAGTATCAAAATGGGTATTCCTCAAGGGTCAATATTGAGGCCACTTCTTTTTACATTATAAATTAATGATTTACCAGAATGTTGTTTGAACACCGAGTGTCAAATGTATGCAGATGATACCGCTATCTATGTATCAGCAGTTAAACACATTGCCTTAATTGGAGTCTTTACTAAGTTCATTTTGTCAACTTTTAATTAAACACTAGCTTAAATCAAAGCTTACCCAAGACTCAAACCTGTAATTATGACTTCTATAAAGTCTGCGGAGATATGGAAGTGCAATCTCCGTGCAATAACATTTTGCTCTGATTGAGGGAGATGTTAGCCATATCTACTTTCTGCTGTGAAGCGTTTGGCTTCATTTTCATGTTCGGCCTCTCCAACATATTAATTACCAACGTCTCAGTCCACTGAAGTCATGCACAGATGATTTTAATCTGAACCCCGCGAGCTCATCTCAGGACACAACAGCGAGTCTGTGGCTGTTAATAAGTGTACAGTGACTGCTCTATTGGCGCTCGGACACTAAACGGCCGGATGCATAAAAAAAAGGGTCGTCTTTAAGAGCAAGAGCTGAATTCAGACACCAAAGAGAATTAGAGCCAAAAAAAGAAATAGATTTTCCACATTCACTGGCAATCATGTGGATTCAGGACACAAAGAAAGACACGAATGAAAAAGGGTTTTGTGATGGGACCTCCAGATTGGTCTGTGCTATTACTGCACGACTCACCCTCATGTGGTTACAAACCCCTTTGACTTTCTCTCTTCAGTGGAACACAAACGGAGATGATTAGTAAAATATTCAAGCAGCTCTTTTACAAAAAAAGGACAAAAAAAAAACAAAACAACAACATAAAAAGTCCGTATTAGGGATGTGCCCGAAGCCGAATACCTTATTCAGAAAGGCACGAATAATGACTTCAAAACAAATAAGGGACTCATCCGAATAATATACAAAATATTTGTGTGACTGATTATCCAAAAAGCACAAGGATAAAGCAACATTTTTAATAAATATATCTACATTACAAGGGATTTATGAATCTGTGCAGCCAATATTTCTAAAGTGTAAATCTGAAGAATGAAAATGTGCAGCTGGTGATTTCAGATCGGATGTGTTCGGTTTTAACTCCGTATGCGGTCTCTGTTAATTGTGCACGTCTGGAGCTTGTCAAGTGTAACATTAAAATACAACATCATTTACACTTTCCACTTCTTGAATGTCTGTTAATGTTTCACACGATTCGAACGTGATTCTCATGTATTCATTTATAGCTTAAACCTGATCGTGATGTTAAATTAATGACCTGAAGTGATTTCACATCAGAGCTCATCTATCCGTCTCTTAAAGTTGACCACATCTATAATCTCATCAGCGATTAGGGCAATTAACTGGTTAAGACTGTATATATATTGACAAGCTTATATTGATTTATAATATTTCTTTTAACGTTTGAATTATATTTATTATTCACTGCAAAATGTGTGTTTGACATTTCACATTCTTTATGAATGGGGAATGGGATGCATTTATGGTCAGAGATATCAACTAGGAATATCCCACATCCAACTTTAATGGAGCGCAGCAGAACCGTGTACCCGTATTAAATGAAATTTATTGCAAGCAACACTTATATCACAAATATTATTAGATAGATTTTTCCAGGTATTATAGACTTCAAAAATTAGGATTTTTGAATGGAGACATTCATTTCACAAAACAGTCATGCTGCAGTTCAAATTATACTTTCTTGAGCATTAAGTGTCGGATCAAGTTCTGGCTTTGGTTCGTGGACGTGTTTTTATAATGTCAGTTGGTATTATTAGTTGACGGGCACGTAATGTATGATGGGCATACGGCGTCTTATTCATTGTGAAACTGTGTCCTTCATGGCATGAATCACACTGAAGGTCTAGACTTTAAATGCAAGACCCGCAACTGATAATAATAATAATAATAATATTAGGCTATTATTATGAAAAGGCATATACAAGGCATATTTTATTAATATAAACTTAAAAATGGGCGTTTCAATTGGTTTTTGACACAGTTAATTGTTTAAAGCCTCCTATGGTATTTTGTCATTTTTTAAATAATAATTCCTCATTTAATAAATATAATTTCCTTTATCTGAGCAGTACAAGACTTGGTGACTTTTCCTCCATTAGCCATCTGAACATACAAAAACAAACAAACAATTGGGCTCGATTCAATAAGTGGTTATAAAAAAAGACACCTTTGGTATTCGTGGTCAAAATTGACCGACCATTGAAAATTGAAAATGAATGGGAAAGACCAAAGAACAGAGAACTTTTTATTTTTAAATTATAGGGTGAGACTCTAAAACATCCTCAGTGCAAAACATACACCCACTTAGACACACACACACACACACACACACACACACACACACACACACACACACACACACACTTAAACAAACAAATAAGAATAAAATAGGATTTATAGACAATTAGAAGAGTTTTTGGGGAAGACCAGACCTGCTAAAGAGAGACGGACTCCATCCCTCCAGGGAATGTGCCGCTCTCCTCTCTAGTAATTTGGCTCATAGTCTTAATAATGATAGTATTTGACTAACTGGGGCCCAGGTCAGGAAGCAGACAAACTGGTTAATCCGAACGTCTGCTAGCTGCCTTGAGACGTCACACAGGTCAAATAAACTACAACACATAGAGACTGTATCACCTAGATATCTCATATAGAGACTGTGTCTGTTCCCCGAACTACCAAACACAAACTCTCACGAAATAATTTAGAAAAAATTTGATTAATTAAATGATTACAGATCATAGATTGGATGCGCTCTGTTTGACTGAAACCTGCTTAAACCGGATGAATATATTAGTTTAAATTAATCTACTCCTCCAGGTTATTGTTATAAACATTAGCCTTGTCTGAAGGGTCGAGGAGGTGTTGCTACAAGTTTTTGGTGTTACTCAGAGGACAGGATATAAATGTCTTTTGAACTAATAATGCTTAATGTGACACCGTCAGATATAAATAAAAAATCTCTGTCGTTTTCTATCCGTAGTCTGATTTCCTTGGTGAATTTGCTAATTTTCTATCAGATCTTGTAGTTACTGTAGATTGTTGGTGATTTCAACATTCACATAGATAATGAAAATGATACATTAGGATTAGCATTTATCGATATTCTCAACTCTCTTGGAGTCAGACAAAATGTAACAGGACCAACTCATCGCCATAATCATACGCTAGATTTAATTCTGTCATATGGAGTTGATGTTGATAATATAGAAATTCTGCAGCAGAGCGATGACATCTCAGATCATTACCTCATCTCTTGTATGCTGCAATAAGCTAATGTTACTCAATCTACACCACACTATTGTTCAGGTAGAACTATTCTTTAGACCACTAAAGATAGCTTCACTAATAATCTTCCAGATCTATCTCATACACTCAATAAACCCCAAAGCCCAGAAGAACTTGATGAAATAACAAAAAATATCTCTAGTACTGTTGATAGTGTCGCTCCCCTTCGATTAAAGAAAATTAAAGAAATAAGCCCTGCACCATGGTACAAAAATCACACTCATGCTCTCAAGAGAGCAGCTCGGAAAATGGAGCGCATGTGGAAAAATACAAAATTAGAAGTATTTTGTGGTGCATGGAAGGATAGTGTCTGTAGCTACAAACACGCACTCAAAGCTGCCAGGTCAGCATATTTTAGTAAACTCATAGAAAATAATCACAACAATCCTAGATGTTTATTCAGCACTGTGGCTAAATTGGTTAGGAATAAAGCCTCAACCGAACCAGATATTCCGCCGCAGCACAAGAGAAATGACTTCATGAATTTCTTTACAGATAAAATGTCACAGCACCTCAGAAAACAGTGTCTATTAATTTTCCTCATGAGCAATTTCAATCCTTCGCTATCATAGGTCATGAAGAGCTAACAAAACTTATCGAAACATCAAAAGCCACAACATGTTTGTTAGATCCAATACCAACTAAGCTATTAAAAGAGGTATCTCCTGTAATATCAGAACCTCTTCTTAATATCATTAACTCCTCGCTATGCTTAGGACATGTCCCAAGAAACTTTAAAATGGCAATTATCAAACCGCTTATTAAGAAGCCACAACTTGATCCTGGAGAACTTGCTAATTATAGACCGATTTCAAATCTCCCGTTTACGTCAAAAATACTAGAAAAGGTAGTGTACTCCCAAATATGTTCATTTCTACAGAGAAATAGTATATACAAAGAATTTCAGTAAGGATTTAGGCCTCATCACAGTACAGAAACTGCACTTATCAGAGTTACACATGACTCTTATCATCTGATCGCGGCTGCATTTCTCTTCTAGTGCTTTTAGATCTTAGTGCTGCATTCGACACGATAGATCACGACATTCTCTTGAATAGGCTGGAGAATTATGTTGGCATTTGTGGAGTTGCATTAGCATGGTTTAGGTCATATTTAGCAGACCGCTACCACTTTGTCTATGTAAATGAGGAATTGTCAAACTAAACAAAAGTAAAGTATGGAGTGCCACAGGGATCAGTTTTAGGGCCTCTGCTTTTCTCCATGTATATGCTTCCCCTGGGAGATATTATCAGGAATCGTGGAATAAGTTTCCACTGCTATGCTGACGATACACAACTTTATATTTCTTCAAAACCTGATGAGATATCACAATTCTGCAAATTAGCAGCGTGTATCAATTAAATAACAGATTGTCAGTATTTATTTGTCTATACAAAATCGATGTTTAAACACTGACCCTTAACACTTACTTAGTTTAATAATTTTAAAGCATGACTTTAACTATACACAAGTAATATTTACATTATATTCATGATGTTAGCCAGAGGGGAACTGGCCCCCTCAGTGAGTCTGGTTTAGGGTTAGGGTGGGATTAGTCAGAGGGGAACTAGCCCCCACAGTGAGTCTGGTTTAGGATTAGGGTGGGGTTAGTCAGAGGGGAACTAGCCCCCACAGTGAGTCTGGTTTAGGGTTAGGGTGGGGTTAGTCAGAGGGGAACTGGCCCCCACAGTGAGTCTGGTTTAGGGTTAGGGTGGGGTTAGTCAGAGGGGAACTGGCCCCCACAGTGAGTCTGGTTTAGGGTTAGGGTGGGGTTAGTCAGAGGGGAACTGACCCCCACAGTGAGTCTGGTTTAGGGTTAGGGTGGGGTTAGTCAGAGGGGAACTGGCCCCTTCTATCTTCTATCAGGCTCACTATGAACTCTACTGACTAGTTTAGGCTGGTTTTAGCAGTTGTTTCAGCAGAGAAATTGTGCCCAGGTTGAGAAGCATCTACAATCCACCAAAACCTCTCTGAGGATCTGAATGTCACCCCAAAAAGTCAAAGCAACATTTGTTAGCAGCATTATTGATGTTGTCTTCCATCCAAAGTGTCGTGCCGAGACAGCGGGAAAAGCTCTAGCACAGGCGCTAACATGTCGTTAATGACTCTGTGAGGCAGAAACAAGACAGATGGTGTGTGTTCCTCTCCAGTTTTGATTACAGTTGAGACGTAACAACAACCCAAAGTAAAGTCTGTTTCATATCGCTCATCTCGGACAAACACACACAAACCATCAGCTGTAAAAGTTATACGCACACACAAAAACACACTCTCTCACACACACACACACACACACACACACACACACACACACACACACACACACACAAACACACTCACACACACTCATGCACACACACACACACACACACTCACTCACTCACACACACACACAGACACACACACACACACACACACACACACACACACACACACAAACACTCACACACACAAACACTCACACACACTCACACAAACACTTACTCACTCACACACGCACACACACACACACAAACACTCACACACACTCATGCACACACACACTCACACAAACACTCACTCACTCACACACACACACACACACACACACAGCAATCGTTTGAATTTCAGACAGCGTCCGGTCGTATATCTGACGTAAACTCTGAAATGAGGTGAACTCTGGTGCAATCATGTAAAAGGACACATCATTCACATTCTGTTAGATGAATGCAGTACTTAAGAGAATGTCATTATTGTGTTAGGAGCATTCTATAAATACTGTGTGTGTGTGTGTGTGTGTGTGTGTGTGTGTGTGTGTGTGTGTGTGTGTGTGTGTGTGTGTGTGAGTGCGTGTGTGTGTGTGTGTGATTGAGTGAGTGAGTGAGTGAGTGAGTGTGTGAGTGTGTGTTTGAGTGAGTGAGTGTGTGTGTGTGTGTGTGTGTGTGTGTGAGTGTGTGTGTGTGTGTGTGTGTGTGTGAGTCTCTGTCTTTCTCTGGTGTCTGGAAATTGATGGATCGCTGTGTGAGAATGAGAGTGAGAGAGAGAGAGAGAGAGAGTGAGAGAGAGAGAGAGACAGAGAGAGAGAGAGAGAGTTTAAATGTTTCATCTGTGGCTGATTTGGATTCATCATTGGAGAACAGACCGGCCTTTTTAACAATCCTGCTCAAGTGAGATGCTCTCTCAGATATCGACTCTAATTGCACACTGGATTCGTGACTGGAAATCTGATGCCGGAGGGAGAAACCTGTCCCAAAGACACAGGGGCTACTCTCAGAATGAACGGCTCCTGATGATAGTTTGATTATTTGCAAGCTCTGTCTGTTGTTTGAGCACTCACTTCACCAGAAGAACGATGGAAATCATATAAAGGCACAAATGTGGCCAGAAAATAGATTTCGTTTTTAAGGTTAACACTCTGTGGAGTCTCAAATCAACAACACCGACCTCCCTACTCGCTTAAACCGAACCGATAGTGTCAGAAATGCAATCGTGAGAGCGTTGTGTAGCTGTGCTGCAGTGGTTGTGTTTGTGCTGGTGTTGTTCATCTTTTACACTGTTATTCCCAGCAGTCGCAGCAACAACAACAAGACCAATTAAGGTGAGTTTCCAATGTTTTCATGCATTCGCTGCCCTCCAAACACCTCTCTCTCGGGACATACTGAATGCTCCCCTCTAAATCAGGGCAATAGCATCCTGTTGGGCATTTCAATCAGCCTGTGGGGCATCTTTACTCCATATTTACACTCACATACTGCGCAAAACACACGCTACAATGCTAGGGTGCTTGACAGACCGCAATCAGATCAATCAAGAAACATGATTAAATATATATCGGGTTAATCCTGGGAGCCTGTACCTGATTGAAGACTAGGATACAACACAGAATGCAGTATTTGAAGAATGCATTGTCAGATTTGTAGTTTTTCAGATTCACGTGAGAGAACATAGAAATCAGACAGGAAGTTCAGATTACTGTTTCTCATGTTCGTGATGTCACGACGGATTGGACGATTCAGTAATATTCATGAGGATAGCACTGCCCTAACTGGTCATAAAACCGCCACCTGGTGAGGTCGAGTCGACTTCAGGCTGACATTTCCAACCACATTAGCTCTAGTTGACTAATGTATGCAAACCCTACTACATGGCAACCGGCCCAAAACATGTGGAGCGGGTTTAAAATATCACGGCGCCATTTTGTGGTTCGTCCCTCATAACGTGCCGGCTCATTTTAGCTTATAGCGGCCCATTCATCACGTTTCACGGCCGACCCACTGACCCGCTCGGTTCTCCCGATGGCCAGTCCGCCCCTGATCGGCCCCAAAGTGCGTCGGCCCACCGGGAAAATGTCCTGTATTCCAGATTACCAGTCCAGTCCTGCCTACTATCCCTGACACTTTTCTTCACACTGTTGCCACCGTAATATCCCACAGGACACAGAATAGTGTTTCATGTCCACAGCGTGTTTACTGGACTCTTGAGATGGGCAGATTTGCTGGACGTGTCTTACATGAAGCATTGCAGCAGCACTGCATCATTTTTATTGATTCCCTCTTGGCTAAAAACAATGTGAGAATTCATTTCCAGCCTGAGCAGGACACAGAAGAGATCTCACGGTCTACTGATAAACACATAAACACAGAGAAGAAACATCACTCATATTATATAAAGTTACCTAAATGTATATACTGTGTGTGTGTGTATATAATGTACTGCTGCGTCCAACGGATGCTTTTGGAGCGTCTCACTTTGGTTGCATTGCATCATTAACATACCATTTTAGGTTTCTGGATCACATTAAATATAGTTTAACACTTTTTGAAATCCATACGTTTGGATATGCGCTGCATCAGAGTGTTTGTAACACAAGTCCGTGTTCTTGTGCTGTCAGTAAGAGTGTTTTATTCTCTTTATAAGTTGTGTGTTACTACAGCTGAAGTTACACTGACTGCCCCCTGGAGAAAACCGGTGGTACTACAAGCTTGAATTGCTCAGATATATTGCTCCTTATTACGGTCCGGGACATGATTAATTGCATACATTAAAAAAATAAATTAATCGCACTGGATTAACATATTAAACTGACAGACCTAATATATATATATATGTGTGTGTGTGTGTGTGTGTGTGTGTGTGTGTATGAGTGTGTTTGAGTGTGTGTGTGTGTGTGTATGAGTGTGTTTGAGTGTGTGTGTGTGTGTGTGTGTGTGTGTGTGTGTGTGTGTGTGTAGTGAGTGTGTGTGTGTGTGTGTGTATGAGTGTGTTTGAGTGTGTGTGTATGTGTGAGCGTGTATTTATCACTTTGTGGGGACCAAATGTCCCCATAAGGGTAGTAAAACCCGAAATTTTTTACCTTGTGGGGACATTTTGTCGGTCCCCATGAGGAAAACAGCTTATAAATCATACTAAATTATGTTTTTTTAAAATGTAAAAATGCAGAAAGTTTTCTGTGAGGGTTAGGTTTAGGGGTAGGGTTAGGTTTAGGGGATAGAATATAAAGTTTGTACAGTATAAAAAACATTATGTCTATGGAAAGTCCCCATAAAACATGGAAACACAACATGTGTGTGTGTGTGTGTGTGTGTGTGTGTGTGTGTGTGTGTGTGTGTGTGTGTGTGTGTGTTAAATTAACCAACGAGATGGTTAATTTAAAAGTGAAGTCTTTATAAATGTAACATTGTTGCAATTGCAGTTGATTTGAAATGTTCTTTTTCAGATGATAACAGACGATAAAACTGTAAAGTGTATAATGTCAGTGATGATTCATCGACATTACAGTTTTATCTTCTGTTAATGCTGATCTTCTGTAAAGCTGCTTTGAAAAGATGTGTGTTGTGAAAGGCGCTATACAAATAAAATTGACTTGACTTTTCAGGTTTATATATTTAATATTGCTCAGTAATTAGGCAATACATGCTACAAGTATACTACAAACTTATAAGCAAAATATTTTCCAGATAATTAGGGATTTCCGTGTGCAATAAATGAGTTTCTCAATCTGTGACACTTTTGACTCAACATGTTTCTGAGATTCAGTGAACACCACACCTTTAATAATAACCATATATCAATAAATCAACTTTAATTCACTAGCACTGGTGCTAAAACCTGAGAAAGGAAGTGTTTAGAACTGCTGAACTGTAGAAACACAGCACATTGCAAACACAACTTGAGAATGTGAGAGACTCAGTCCATACAACATTCAGAGAATTATTGCTCTCGATTGGATATTTCTCACATAAGACCATATTTCACATATAACTGGCCTTAGAAATGACCTCTTGCTCTCCGGAGCCTCTCCTGGTGATACTGAACAGCTCACACAAGGCTGTGACCCGCTGTGACCCTGTCTGTACTGGAGGACATTCATACTGCTCTGGAACTGATGTGGGATCAGCTGTAATTTCCCCCGGTGGCCAGCAGGAAGACTCTGGCAAAGGAAGGTTTGATGTGAATAACAACTACTGTGCTGTTTATACAGAACATTCACCCTCTGGCCATTACTGATGACATCACAGGGCAAAGGTTAATAGTGCGAAACTGTGAAATTGTTGGCGGTTCTGGAGCACAAACAGAAACGTTTAATAATTACTGTTAGAAGTTTGATGAAAATTGATCCGGACAAAACATTAGTGTCACATGACTGACTGGAAACTGTAAATCTGACATAACTGATCCAAACCCCTTCAGTTTGTTGTGTGCACGCTCAGTGTAGTCTAATAAAAGAATGGGGGATGGTGACATACATGTTAAATTAACAGAACTTTCTTCTGTTTGGGTAAGATTCATTTATCTTGACTTCAACACAACTTTGTCCTCCACTAGAACTCTCCAGAACCGCAGAAAACATGTTCAATATTAATGATTCAAACTGCTATTTTTAATCTGATATGCAGGAAACATCTCCTACATTACAATCAGAGACTATGCTGCGCACAGACGGTCGTTTGGTTTTAATTGCTGCACAAACGTGTAAATAATTGACCAATCTCAGAACTGCTGGCCAAAGATGGAATTAAGAAAGCTCAAATAAATGTGTTACAACAGATTGAAAATAATTGTGTCCAACAAATGAACCAAACGAAAGAAACAAATGTGAAACGAAAGTCAGTCAGATGGTTTCCTCCAGTCTAAAGCCACATCCAGACCAACCCATTAGCCGGAAACCTCCGTTTTCAATTTCTGCACATCATTCTTTTCCAAAATGTGCAGTTATGGAGTGTTTCCAAAAGTCTCCCCTTTCAGAGGAGGAAAAAGCCATTTCAGTGTGGGTGAGAGGCGTAAATGTGGCAACATCAATGCGTTTTCAAACGGAAATGGATTATTGTGGTCTAAGGCCACACCCACACTAATACGGTTTGGTTTGAAAACGCATTCATTTCACGACGGTTATGCCTCTAGAACACTAGAACGGGGTTTTCCTACAACAAAAACAAGTTTTTGGAAAACGCTCTGCATTAATGAACACGTTCTTTGGAAAATGAAGATGTTCAGAGTTTTCAAACTAAAAATGTATAAAGTATAATCAATAACTGTAGCACATCACTCAGTGAATACATTGCACAGTTATACAGATGTGTTTTCAGTCTGGACTAGTATGTGGCTAATGTTGGGGTACACCTGACCTCTTCTAGAAGCTTCTCCAGCTGCAGGTGGCATAATACTAAACACCATCTCACTTTACAATGCACTGGCACAGGGAGTCTATGGGGCTGTAGTCGTTTGGCGACAGGGCTAGATAGATCTGGGTGTCGTCTGCATAGCTATGCAATCAATTTGTTTTTTTTTTTAACATAATTTGGCCTAATGGGAGCTTATACATGTTGAACAGGAGCAATGAGCCTTTTGGGACTCCATACGTCATGGATGTCCATTCAGATTCATAGTTGCCCATGTTCACATAGTAACCCCTCCCTTCTAGATAAGACCTGAACCAGCTGAGGACCGTCCCAGAGAGCACTTCCCAGTTTTCCAATCTGGGCTGCACTTCCCAAAAGCACTGTAAGCCTAAGCAGCTCTTCGAAACCATTGGTGCCAATGGCCTCAACAATCAACTTTAGCTTACAATGCTTTTGGGAAACACAGCTGTGGTCAACCGTGTCAAAAGCAGCATTGAGATCTAATAACAGCAGCACTGATATTTTGCCTGAATCAGAATTTAGTCGAATATCATTAAGGACCTTTATGAGCGCCGTCTCTGCGCTGTGATGCGGTCGGACACCAGACTGGAAACTGTCCAAGCAGTCGTTCGAGATTAAGAATTCATTCAGCTGATTGAAAACAACCTTTTCAATGATCTTGCCATGGGACTATAGACAGACACATATATAATTACAGTACTCAGCGGCTTCAAAGCATCTCATTCATGAGCGCTGAAACTAATAACGACTTTAATATCTAAACAGTTTTTCTGAAAACAGTCTCTGAAAAGTTAAATACTGCATTCAGCGGTGTCCATTAGACCAGAGGATGGAAACGGATCAATATACGGATGACAGGTATGGATTGATATCACCGGACTGATGCAGGTACAGTTGCCAAGAGTGTGTGAGGTAAAGTGCCAGTGTGTGTGTGTGTGTGTGTGTGTGTGTGTGTGTGTGTGTGTGTAAAATCCATACTACACAGCCCCTCCACAGTCTGAAATCCATTTTGGAGATTCACATCGATCACTGATCCAACACGAGCTTCCTGAGAGCGGCTCTTGAGTGGAAACTCCTGACCCTTAATGGAGTGACTGAAGATCCTGAGAAAGTTACAGACTCAACAGACAAATGTGTTTCTGAAGCTCTGAGCTTATTTAAGATGTGCAGAAGACAGAACAGCACTGTGAGCCCAACAGGAGAGTTTAGTCAGGAAACGAAAGCCAAATTCCATCATGTTTTATATATGTTTGACATGATCATTCATCCCAGCACAGCTTAAGCTTGGGAAGTGTGCGGTAACACTAAACCATTTCCCATTATTGTGCCATGTTTTGTGTGCTTGTCAAGAAAAGGTGGAGAGTAGAGTCACAGGAGCTACAGATATCTCAACAGGTACAACACAGCGCTCAAGGTCATGGGTTCAGTTCCCTAACAACATACACAGCACGTTTACATGCACTTTAAAAGTTCGATTTCAGTCAGACAAAATCAATCGTTAGTCTTTTTAAAATGTCATGCAAATGCTTTGATGCAGATCAATTTAGGTCAGACTAACAAACTTAGATAATGGTCGACTTGACCGCTCTGTTACTCACTGCAAAATTAGGGCAGGGAATCGAGAATCGACTCGAAATGTTGGAATGGACGCCAGAGCTGGTGTCGATTCCTTTCGGGGAAACCGGTCGATATTTGACTACTGAACTACACATTTCAGAAGCCTAACAGCACTAATACAATTTACAAAATGATTATAAAATGACTGCATCTTAACAATCATCAACCAGACTTTTGTAGTCCGTCAGCATCTGTAAATCCACTCCGTTTGTTCATCTGTATGAAGAAATCACACAAGCACTTCAACACATCTGCTTTCCTTTTTATCTAGGTTGGTGAGGGCCAGATGGAGGGTTGTGGCGATGGCATCGTCTGTTGAACGGTTTGGACGATATGCAAACTGCAGTGGGTCTAGTGAGGGGGGCAGCTTGGTCTTAATGTGCCTCATGACGAGCCTCTCGAAGCACTTCATGATGATGGGTGTGAGTGCGACGGGACGGCAGTCGTTGAGGCAGGACACTGAAGACTTCTTTGGCATGGGGATGATGGTGGTGGCCTTGAAGCACGTTGGAACGACGGCGCTGCTCAGAGAGATGCTGAAGATGTCGGTAAGAACATCTGCCAGCTGGTCTGCACATCCTCTGAGCACTCTGCCAGGAATGTTGTCTGGTCCAGCAGCCTTCCGTGGGTTGACTCTACGTAGAGTTTTCCTCACATCCGCCGTGGTAAGACAGAGTACCTGGTCGTTTGGAGGAGGGGTGGTCTTCCTCGCCATCACGTCGTTCTGCACCTTAAACCGAGCATAGAAGTCATTCAGCGCATCTGGAAGGGAGGCATCTTTGTCACAGGCAACTGATGTTGTCCTGTAGTTGGTGATGGCCTGGATGCCCTGCCACATGCGCCACGTGCCGCCGCTGTCCTGGAAGTGACTGTGGATTCTCTGGTCGTGTGCACGCTTTGCTTCTCTGATGGCCCGGGACAGTTTGGCCCTCGCTTTTCTTAGGTCAGCCTGCTCTGAAGGCGGAGTCTCGAATCCTCAGCAGCGCAAACACCTCCACAGTCATCCACGGCTTCTTGTTGGAGCGTGTGGTGATGGTCTTGGAGAAAGTGACATCATCAATGCACTTGCTGATGTAGCTGGTCACTGATGCTGTGTATTCCTCCAAGTTGGTAGAGTCGCCATATGTTGCAGCCTTCCTGAACATGTGCCAGTCAGTACACTCACTTAAGTGAGTGGGAAAAAGTAGGTGGGAAAGTGCCTAAAATTCTAAGAATGGATTAGATAGTGAGAGAGAGAGTTCTTGTTGTATCTGTGTTTTTCCATCTGTAACCAGAAGAGAAATAAAACACACCTCATTAAGCACTGCTTTAATTACTGCAGTGAAATGTGAAGGGCAGACTCTCCGTGGGTTGCCAGATATGCCCTCATAACCTCTGAGCGGGGTGAAAACAGCGGTGATGGCATCTCATTGGGTAATTACACACAGTAAAACAGTTTCTCCACACACACGCCAACACACACACACACACCCTCAGGAGCAATTCTTTATGGGTGTCGATTTGCCCTCATGTCGTCTGAAACTAAATCAAGAGTTTAAAGAGGGAAAATTCTGTCCACCTGAAGGCTCGATTCTGCCATGACCTGATATTAGACGAATCACAAGAGTTGAGCCAGAGAAAAACTCAAGCATAAATTCAGTTTTTGACACGTGTTTGATAATGATGATCATTGACAGTTTATATTGATCATAATAATTTCCACAGTGAAATCAATGTGCACTCTGTGTAATGCTGATTAAGAGTACATTTACATTTATGCATTTGGCAGATGCTTTTATCCAAAGTGACTTACAGTGCACTTATTACAGGGACAATCCCCCCGGAGCAACCTGGAGTTAAGTGCCTTACTCAAGGACACAATGGTGGTGACTGTGGGGATCAAACCAGTGACCTTTTGATTACCAGTTATGTGCTTTAGCCCACTACACCACAACTACCCCAGAGTACACTGCAAAAAGTAATTTTTAGTGAAGAGATTGCCTACATCATGCTGGCTCTGTGATTTCCCTGTCAACTAAAGCCATTTATTCATGCACAACGTCAAACGTAGACTATATCAGCTATATACGGTTGCCAGATTTCCATCTACATGAAACCGCGTGTGAACGCTAATTCTGCTTTGGACACCAAAACGCATCTCGAAACAGAACTGTCCACTTAACAACCAGACTAAAAACCCTAGTCATAAAAATTATTTTGATCTAAAATAGTAAGTAAAAGCTAATTTTATATCCACTAATTAATTCTCTAGCAATCGATAACCTATCAAATGAGTTCTGGAAACACGAACAGTTTGAGTCTGTAACTGAACATGCGTCATTGAAACCCAAGATAAGAAAACCGTCTATGTTCACGTTCCCCAACAAAAATCCACTTAAGCCCAATTAATATATCAAACAGTTCACAAACAGATGTGTAATGATAGAGTTCAATTTATGGTGCTAAATGTGACTAATGGTGTTATTTACGATTCATTTTGTACGATTATTAATGAGAAAAAGAGTTTTACGTGCCTTTTATCAGACAACGATGATATTTAATAAATAGATTAAATTTTTTACTATCGGCCGATTTATTTACGATTTATTTACTGCATGTCTTCAGGACTTCCATTATAAGTGTATTACTGTGCATGTGTGTCCTGTTTGTCTTTAAAATATTAGTAAACACTATAGATATTTACATTTATGCATTTGGCAGACGCTTTTATCCAAAGTGACTTACAGTGCACTTATTACAGGGACAATCCCCCCGGAACAACCTGGAGTTAAGTGCCTTACTCAAGGACACAATGGTGGTGACTGTGGGGATCGAACCAGCAACCTTCTGATTACCAGTTATGTGCTTTAGTCCACTACACCACCACCACACAGATATAACCTCCACCCTATCAGACAATAACTGGCATTTGGGAAACAATCATTTTGTCAAACTTTGTGATTTGTCATTTATCACACACAAGTGCTAGAGGGCGCCGCTCGCTCACGCAGCGCTGACTGGTGAATGCAGACTGTCAGATTATAGTTCTCTATATTGAAAATAATTCAATTTCTCTAACACACCTTGCAAAAAACCTAAGAACATATTCAAATGACTTTTTAGTTGAGTACAACTAAAAGTTTAAAAATCAACATGAATCCTGAATCGTCCTAAAGTTTGAAAAATTTTTGTGGTGGCGTAGTGACTCGCCTCAATTCGGGTGGTGGAGGACGAATCTCAGTTGCGTCTGCATCTGAGAACGTCAATCCGGGCATCTTATCATGTGACTTGTTGAGCGTGTTACCGTGGAGATGTAGTGCATGTGGAGACTTCACGCTATTCTCCATGACATCCACGCACAACTCACCACACGCCCCACCGAGAGCGAGAGCGAGAACCACATTATAATGACCACGAGGAGGTTACCCCATGTGACTCTACCCTCCCTAGCAACCAGGCCAATTAGGTTGCTAAGGAGACCAAGATGGAGTCACTCAGCACGCCCTGGATTCAAACTCATGACTCCAGGTGTGATAGTCAGCGTCAATCCTCGCTGAGATACCCAGAGCCCCTGAAAAATGCTTATTTTATTTAATCTACCCCCCAACCAAAAATCTAACCATTAGTAGAGACAAAATGCAATGTTAGTGACAAACGTGATCACTTCCTCTTTGAATGGGGATTGAACTGTGTCTCCCATGCAACTGACGCAATGTGCTAACAGTCGTGCCAATATATGTCCGATGGGAGATAGAGTTGGCATACTGTTGCTGATCCTAGGGTACTGGAACTTTCGGAAACAGCATGCCGACTTACCGTGTGATCATGCTGTGGAGTCCAACATCAATAATAATGAATTAGTTGATGAGTCAGTCGCACTGTAGATTCAGAACTGTCTGCGTTTGATCTAATCATTTCAAGTGTTTTTGCCTCAAAGACTGATCATTCAATGTACACACCTCATTCTCTCAGTGTGTGTTTGACAATATAACTGACACACTCAGTGTGAAATGAGCTGTTTGTGATTGTCCTTGAAGAGGGACAATTTAACCAATCAGCATCTGTTCTCAGAGCAGACTCGTATGATCTCTGATCAGATATGAACATCACTCTAGCACAAATATCAGACATGCAATAATATAAACTCATGATCTAAATAACAACTGTATTATTATTATTCAGCAATATTACGTGTCAGAGTTTAGGAGTGCACTAGCATATATCGTACACAACCTTAAACGACTGACTGTTTCAAACACGAATCGAACACATCATCCAGAACTAATTATCCAACAAACACAACACAACTAATTAACTTATGGGAAACGCAACCCTTAAACAAACAAACAAACAAACAATTTGTCTGCGAACCCGCAAGTCAACATGGGTTCCCTCAAGATTTTCCTGTGTTTTTGAACTGGATGTTTTGTTCTATAAATAACACACTTTCAGACCTCAAACATGAATTTCGAAGCTGTACTGATTTGCAGAATGAAAGTGTAAATTAATGAATAAATAAACAGACGTACCGAACTTGCATTGTGCATATGCTCTCTCTTAAAGACGAGATAAGGGCTGTTCACATTGAACACGCTTTTGCGGACGTATTCTTTTCCATTGTTTTACTATGTAAGCACGCACGGGACAGACGTTTTTGACTGTGTCATCATGTCTCGCTGTCTTGTTTAGACACCGTTTCACGTTAAAACTGCATGTCGAGACGCCTGTGTTCCATGTCATTTGTTGCCCTTCATCTAGCTTCTTTTAGCACAGGTGTCATAGAGATACGACACTCTGAAATAGTTCCGGAGGCAAAGAGGACTTCATGTTCCAGATTGTTCAAAGTATCGGTGCTTGATAAACGGTAAGCCAAAGTTATTTCTGCTCTGGTGTGCCGATGAGCTGCTGTGCCTTGTTAAAACTGTGTATGTTTACTGTTACTGCAGTGTTACGAATGTTGCCAGTAACTACATTTCCATCCACTTTTATACGTTGTATTGTTCTCGACAAAGTGAAAATTTGGAAGTCACATAGTTTTAGTTTAGCACAAAATAAATCGTCTCTTTAGCCATTTCCATTCAGAATTGTGACTATATCACAAATTATGTACCTTTTACTGTTGTCAAAAATACCGGTACTATAAGTAGGAAATACAATAAAAACGATGTAACAGTTCCAGTGTTTCTGCAGTACTGGTAATACCGAACACCGACTCTATCCGGTACCAGCGTGCAGTACGACTGACAAATGACTGCTTTAAAATGCTCACAGGTTTATTTTGAATGCGTGATCTGTTACTCCATGTACACGGAAACAAACAGTAAATCCAAGTGATGTCCTAATGTGATTTGTTAAACCACTGAATGCTGCAATCTTACTGTGGATGAGCTGCGTACTTTAAATTAATGTATAAATCAGACCGCTCAAACGCTAGAAACTCCACTGACATTGAGAATCATTCATGTTGTACATGATGACAGAGCAGAGCACTAAACTACTTTTTTTGTTCAATATTTTTTTATTATTATTATATAGTCATGACAAAAGTTTCAAACATTGTACAATAGTAATACAACATAAATGAGGATAGAATAGAGCTTTAATTTACCCGAGCCCCAATCCCATATCACCCACCCCCCAGGCTAGGTCTTACATGTCACGCACACACATGAACGCACAAACAAACATTTACTGAGAAACCAAATTAAGTGAGTGTAAAAAATAAATAAATAAATGAATAAATATATAAATATATAACTAAATAAATAAAATAAAAACAATGGCGTAAAAAGTGGTTGTAAGTGAACGCGCACCCTAATCAAGGAAGTGTTTGTAACTAATTGAAATAAGTAATAAAAGAGTTCCAGCATTTAAAAAAGTTATCAGTGTTCCCTCTGAGAGTGAATTTCACCTTCTCTAATTTAAAAAAGAAAATAAGGTCCTTCAGCCACAGGGACACAGAAGGGGACTGTGAGGATTTCCAGGAGAATAGGATCCTACGCCTTGCCACCACATCTGCCTGTTCTCCACTAAGGAGCTGTGGGACTGGCGTAACACCAAAAATAGCTAGTAGGGGGCTTGGTTCTAAGTGGACTCGAAGAATGTCTGAAAGGATGTTGAAGATAGAATTCCAAAAATGTTCAAGTTTGGGACAAAGGTAAAACATATGGCTAAGATGGCAGGGAGTTGATCCACACTTGACACAGGCGTCATCAACATCTGGGTAAATTTCTGATAATCTTGATTGTGACAAATGCAATCTCTGTACCACTTTCAACTGGATAAGACCTAGGCGAGCACATGTCGAAGAGGTACGTATTCTCTTGATGGCTCTCTCCCAAAAATCAACTCCCAGTTCAGTCTCCCATGCAGCAGAGGCTTTAGAGCTAGTCTGCTTGTCAAAAGACAAAATAGTTTGATATATTTTTGAAATGAGAGATTTTTCATGTGGTTATAACTCTTCCCATGGTTGCCTTGGGGTGGGGAGGGAAAGTCGGGAAAGGTGTTGGAGACACAGTGCCTAGCCTGAAAATATCTGAATAAGTGAGTAGGGGGTAGGTTGTGAGAGGTGGATAAATCTGGGAAGTTGGCAAAAACATTGCCAATGTATAGGTCACTGAAGCTCACTATGCCATTTCTCTCCCAGAGACAAAAGACGGGATCTAACTGAGAGGGTGGAAAGAGATGATTGCTGCAGATGGGCATTAGAGTAGAGGCAGAACATGACTGAAAGTGACGCCTGAATTGATACCATATTTTAAGAGAGGTACAGACAACTGGGTTGTCTGGGTAGCGAGAAGGAGATAAGGGGATGGAAGAGAACAAGAGAGTAGGTAAGGAAGATGACTCACATGTCCCAGCCTCAGTTGGCACCACAATGTCTGTGGGGCATCCAGCCAAAACAAACACTTCTGGATGTTGGCTGCCCAGTAATAATACATAAAATTAGGCAGAGATAGCCCTCCGCTGAGTGTGCATTGCTGCAGTAGGGATTTGCTAACTCTGGGAGTCCTCCCTCCCCATATAAAAGAGATGAGAGCCTAGATTTAAAGTACGATTTGGGTAAAAATAGGGCAATGGATTGAAATAGGTAAAGACATTTTGGCAGTATGTTCATTTTAACAGCATTAACTCTCCCAAGCATAGACATGGGAGTGTTAAGCCATTTCTGAAAAGTAGTCCTCATATAGGAAAGGAGAGGAGTGAAGTTAGCATCTAACAGGGAAGATAGTGAGCGAGTAACATTAACTCCTAAATATTTGAAACCAAGATGATTCAATTGGAATGGCAAATCAGACTGTTGAAGTGGAAGCACGGTTGCAGCCAATAGAGACAAAATCTTAGGTATGTGGGAGACAGGGTCAGTTACAAACAAAAGCAAGTCATCGGCGTATAAGGCAAGTCTGTGTTCTGACCCTCTGTGGGTTATCCCTAAAAATGAGGGCGAGGCTCTGATTGCAATTGAGAGAGGCTCAATAGCTATAGCAAAAAGCAGAGGGGAAAGTGGACAGCCCTGGCAATTTCCACGGGACAGGGTAATATAGTCAGATTTGAAATTATTTGTGTTGATAGAGGCTAGAGGCGATGTGTACAAGAGGCGTATCCAAGATATGAATGCATCACCAAAGACAAACTTACTCAATGTGGCAAAAAGATACTTCCATTCAACTCTATCAAAAGCCTTCTCGGCATCCAATGAAATTACTAATTCAGGGCGATTATTTATATCTTTGGAATAAATTATATTAAACAGGGTTCGAATGTTGAAAAATGAATGACGACCTTTAATGAAACCAGTCTGTTCTTCCGATATTATGCAGGGCAGAACACCCTCTATGCGAGATGACAGTAACTTTGCAAACACCTTAACATCAGCATTGAGAAGGCTAAGGGGCCTGTATGAACCACATGTAGTGGGGTCCTTCCCCTCTTTTAGGAGAAGGGATATTGTGGCTTGTCTCATTGTGGGGGGAAGAGAGCCCAACAAAAACAGACAATAGTAGTGGGGCCAGTTTGTCATGAAATTTTTTGTAAAATTCAGGGGGAAAGCCATCAGGGCCAGGGGCTTTCCCTGACTGTAAAGACTTGATAGAACATATGATCTCCTCTAATGTTACCGGAGCATCAATTTGCTCAGACAGCGTGGTATCAATTGTGGGTATCTCCAAGATATCCAGAAATTCTACCATCACATCAGAATTATCTGGGGACTCTGATGTGTAAAGTGAGGAGTAATACGTTTTAAAAACAGAGTTGATCTCGATAGGGTCGAATGTAAGAGTTTCAGAAGGGCATTCAATTTAAGATATAGATCGCCCAGCTGCATGACGTTTTAGCTGATGGGCCAAAAGGCGACTGGCTTTGTCACCATACTCATAATACGTGCCACGAGAACGTAGTAACAGCCGCTCAGCTGTGCCTGTGGATAGAAGATCAAACTCTGCTTGAAGGTCAAGGCATTGTTTATAGAGTTCAGGAGACGGAGTCAGAGCATATTGGCGGTCAAGGCTGAGAAATAGCATTGGAGAGATCCACCTGTCTAGCTTTCCTAATTTTAGTTTGATTGGATGAGTGAGAAATAATCTGCCCTCTGAGATAAGCTTTGAATGTCTCCCATAATAAAGAGTAAGACATATCATCTGTTTTATTTATAATAAGGAAATCGTCAAAAGATGTAGAGATGAAATCACAAAAGGCTGGGTCAGAAAGAAGTAGAGAATTGAGTCTCCAAGGGGGGCGGCTCTTACAATTGGAGGGCCAAGGGAGCATGATCAGAGATGACAATGGGTAGATATTCAGAGTTAGTTACCCTTGGGAGTAGAGAGCCATCTACAAAAAAATAATCAATGCGGGAATATGTATGATGGACATGGGAAAAAAAATGAATATTCTCTGGATTGAGGGTTATGAAATCTCCAGGGATCAACACATCCATGTTGGGCCATAAAGTCAGAAAAATATTTTGACATGGCAGAGGGAACACTAGTACATGAACCAGACCGGTCCATTGCAGGGTCCATGACACAATTTAAATCACCGCCAATAACAATAAATGCGTATTTAAGGCTGGGATCTGCATCAGTAGATTATTCGCAAATTCTACATTATCAAAATTAGGGGCATAAACATTTACCAAATATAATAGGCGTGTAGTTAAGAAAGCCCACAACAATCAGATATCTTCCAGCCCTATCATAAAGAACCTTATCCAAGGAAAAGTGTATGTTTTATGTATTAAGATAGCTACTCCTCTAGCTCTGGAATCAAAATTAGAATGAAAATACTGATCATCCCATCAGGGTTTAAGTCGAAGTTGATCTTTAATGCACAGATGGGTCAACCCTCAGCTGTTTCAGGTGCGAAAGCACTCTGGAGCTCTTCACAGGACTACCCCCCCTTTATATTCCAACTCAGAAATCTCAAGGAGGAACCATTTCTGTACCCATCAACCATGGCTTAGATTAGGTTCCATGGAAAAGTGAAAAAAGATACTTGATATCATTAAAACCATTATGACAGTGCACAAACCGGGTTAACTGACTGCAGGGGCAAGCCAACCACAACAGGTAAATTCATAAAGTAAAGATAAGTAAATAAAAGAAGAGGATAACAAAAACAAAAAACAAACACATATATGAAAAAAGACAAACAAGACATTGCCCCATACTACCCTACTCTCCCCTCCCTCATCAAACCTTACATTTCCCTTCCCAAATAAGGGAAACTGCAGGCAATTACCACATCCCGACAAGTCAAACAGATTACCTCTCTTAGTCAGAGAGGCTCCTAAACAAAGAAAACAAGAAAAATTACCCAGTGAAAACAAAAGTTATTGTAAAAACTCACATAAACATTGTAAGTGATAGTTATTGTAAAAACATGCCTAAAAATTGCAATAAATCAGAACACAACTTCAAAAACAGTTGATTGTGACCATCAGAACATAAGGCCAGACTGTGCACTCAGAAGGTAACATTGGTCCACAGTCTAGAGCTGGCTACTGGTAACATTAGCATTTCTCCCATCAATAAGCAACAAACAAACCCCCCCCCAAAAAAAAAAAAAACTCAGAGCATGTAACATTAAATCAGCTTTAAATGAGCCATATTGCCCTATCGAGTGAACCTAAACAACATATTAACACTAATAAAAGTATTTAAATAAGCCAATGGCCTATTGATGAAAACATTTGACGGCAGACAGAAATACAGTAATGTTAGCCTACCTCACAGGGCGGGTGTGCAAAACTAATCAGTTAAAGCCTGTTAAAGCAAGTCTGAAGCAAGAATACAAAAAACTGTTCTACAGGCCAAATACACACTAGTCTCACCTCACCCAGACACAGATAACACTCATTCCGATGGGAAATGGTCTTCAAACCATCTCTGTGATTTATTTGGACAGTCAAATTGTAGCTTCTCTCCATCGTAGTCAATGCGAAGCTGGGCTGGAAAACGAAGGGAGAACTGCACATTCTTATCACGTAGACAGCGTCTCATATTGGAGAAAACAGCCCTCTTCTTTGCAGTGCTAGCATTATAGTCCGGAAATATGTAGATTTTCCTCTCCCGGTGGAAGAGTTGTAGCTGATTGACAGCCCCCCAGTGACTGGCACGTTCCTTGTCGCTGTAATAGTGGAAGCAGACTATGAAAACCGTGGTTTACCGTTGGCTTGGTTATCAAATGGTTTAGGGCTGATTCGATGAGCTCTGTCCAGGACTGGTGGGGATGAAAAGACATCAGGTCCCAACACATCCGAGAAGAAACTAGACATAAATGCAACAGGGTCCTGTCCTTCGGCACCCTCTGGAATGCCGATAACACAGATTGCAGCGGCGGGAGTATGACTAGAGGTCCTCCATCTTATCGGTCAGTTGCTTATTGGATGTAGCTAGGTCCTTAACTGCCTTCTCTAGCGTGACGATGCTGTCGCTATACACAATGAGGTGCTGTTCCAGTTCAACTATGCGGCGGTCTTGGGCTTCAAACTTTGCCGTAAACCCCTCTGGGGAGGAGGCGATGGGTACAAGGGTGGTATCAATGGCGGATTTCAGCTGACTGGTGATAGCTGCTGTCAGCTCTGACAACAGAACTGTGCGGAGATTTTCCAGGTCAGCGGGTAGCTTGGCAGGCCCTGCCGCGGAGCCATTACCATCCGAGGTGGCAGGACAGACCGCAAGTGTAGCGGAAGTAGTTTTGGTCTCGTTCCGTCGACTTTTGGCTGCCATCGATGATTAATAAAGTTTAAAAAAAAAAGTCTTACAAGTTGCAACAAGGTCATGTGACCAAAACGTTGTAATACAGATTTTGTGATAACTTTTGCAAGCTAAGGTAGAGTGCAGGATTTGTTCCTTTTTGGCATTTTGGTAAAAGATACCATAATCTTTACCAGCTCAGGAATGCACAGTTCAGAAAAAGTCTAGAAAAACTTCCATCAAGAATAAAGATAATGTTGTTGTCTTCTCATCAGTTCCTCTCCATTATAATGTTTGTCATGTGACACTAAATTGTTTTGCGTTAATGCCATTTTTATCAACAAAATCTGTTTCCAAATTAGTTTTTCTGAACATTTGATGTGTCGACATAGGATGTGCTTAAGTTACACGAAAAATATCATGTTGACACTTTTTAAATTTGTTTGTTTCCATCAGCTTTATTCTTTATTTTATTTTCCTTATATATATGTGATGCTCCTGTTCTACTCGCTCCATATGGGACTCGAACCGGCGTCTCCGGCATGGGAGGTAGGTACGCTAACAAGGAGGCTAAAGGCTATAGCCCCTAGCATCAGTCGCTAGTGCACCTCTTGAGGTCAGGAGAGTGAGGTTTATACACATTACACAGCTATCTATCAGCTGACACCCATTACACTCACCCCCCTAAACCTCACTCCCATCGGGATCACGGCACCACTGTAAATGGTCCTGCTTGACCCACTCCGTACAGGACTGGAACCGGTGTCTACGGTAGACCCTAGCGTCAGTCGCTAGTGCACCTATTGGGGTCAGGAGAGTGAGGTTTATAAACATTGCACAGCTATCTATCAGCTGGCCACTGTTACATATGTACACTCATCTAAAGGATTATTAGGAACACCAGTTCAATTTCTCATTAATGCAATTATCTAATCAACCAATCACATGGCAGTTGCTCCAATGCATTTAGGGGTGTGGTCCTGGTCAAGAAAATCTCCTGAACTCCAAACTGAATGTCAGAATGGGAAAGAAAGGTGATTTAAGCAATTTTGAGCGTGGCATGGTTGTTGGTGCCAGACGGGCCGGTCTGAGTATTTCACAATCTGCTCAGTTACTGAGATTTTCACGCACAACCATTTCTAGGGTTTACAAAGAATAGTGTGAAAAGGGAAAAACATCCAGTATGCGGCAGTCCTGTGGGCGAAAATGCCTTGTTGATGCTAGAGGTCAGAGGAGAATGGGCCGACTGATTCAAGCTGATAGAAGAGCAACTTTGCCTGAAATAACCACTCGTTACAACCGAGGTATGCAGCAAAGCATTTGTGAAGCCACAACACGCACAACCTTGAGGCGGATGGGCTACAACAGCAGAAGACCCCACCGGGTACCACTCATCTCCACTACAAATAGGAAAAAGAGGCTACAATTTGCAAGAGCTCACCAAAATTGGACAGTTGAAGACTGGAAAAATGTTGCCTGGTCTGATGAGTCTCGATTTCTGTTGAGACATTCAGATGGTAGAGTCAGAATTTGGCGTAAACAGAATGAGAACATGGATCCATCATGCCTTGTTACCACTGTGCAGGCTGGTGGTGGTGGTGTAATTGTGTGGGGATGTTTTCTTGGCACACTTTAGGCCCCTTAGTGCCAATTGGGCATTATTTAAATGCCATGGCCTACCTGAGCATTGTTTCTGACCATGTCCATCCCTTTATGGCCATCATGTACCCATCCTCTGATGGCTACTTCCAGCAGGATAATGCACCATGTCACAAAGCTCGAATCATTTCAAATTGGTTTCTTGAACATGACAATGAGTTCACTGTACTAAAATGGCCCCCACAGTCACCAGATCTCAACCCAATAGAGCATCTTTGGGATGTGGTGGAACGGGAGCTTCGTGCCCTGGATGTGCATCCCACAAATCTCCATCAACTGCAAGATGCTATCCTATCAATATGGGCCAACATTTCTAAAGAATGCTTTCAGCACCTTGTTGAATCAATGCCACGTAGAATTAAGGCAGTTCTGAAGGTGAAAGGGGGTCAAACACAGTATTAGTATGTGTTCCTAATAATCCTTTAGGTGAGTGTGTATATATATATATATATCTGTCTATCTGACCAATTTTACATCTAAAGTGATCACAATACTGTTGCATACTATGGGAAGCACAATGTGCCCAACATGACGGCAACATGACCAAAAACTCTCTTAGAAAACAGGAACTCAGAGCGATGTTCAGACATGTCCAGCCGAGTGCAGTTCTCCATGCATCAATGAAAACAACATTATCATCATGCACAGAAACAAAACCAAATGCGTTTGCATGCAGAAGACTCACAGAGACTAAACCAGACAGACCCCAAACGGCAGACGCATTTCACAATTCACCGCACGATTACCACCATAATACTGTTCACAAGCGGATGCATTGTGAGATGCATATGTGATCAGTTGACTGTAATCCAAAGAAATCAATCATTCATAATGCCGTTTTTCTAATCAAATGTTCAGTAACCGGTTACTAGTGGTTGTATTTGGAATAGCACACTACTATATCATTCCTGAATTTTCTCTGGTTTTACCCTTTGCGTCATGTTCAATAAATCTTCGCCCTTTATTTGATCATATTTGTTTGACAAAGGCAACATACTGATACTCTACATACACGTGATTTGAGCTTTTCCCACAATTCCTAAACCAAGACCAAAAGTTGAAATTGCAACTCCTCCTAAAGCTTTCAAGCTACATCCACCGAACTCGGCACAGACCATCAGACTGTTCTGACTCGGGTCTTTTCTAACTGATTGGACTAACGGTTTTCGCACAAGGGACGAATAAATATCCCATAGACGTACATTTACGCAATGTTCAAATCGACAGAGACTATTTAAACTCCAATGGTCAAAAATTCAAATGTAAACAAGCCCACACAAGCCCGTTAATCTGCGTTAATTGATTTGTTTCATTTTTCTTTAATATATATACTGTATATAAATGGCATGCAGAAACATCCCTATTCCTGTCAGAAATCACCAAAAAAGATGCCTTGAGATATCAGACAAGTCTCTGTAACAGCAGGTGGAAAGATGTTTTGTAAAGAGGCGCTGTAGCTAATTCAACGGCTAATTCTGGTGGAAGTAACAGAACGGCTAACGTCACTTACAGCACCTTTACATTTTCTTCTAAAAAATTTTTTGTTGGTTTTGGTCAAGCCAACAGAGTTTGTGTCCTGTATAAAATGCTCCACTTAAACATGAATCTCACCAACGGTGATGAGGACGCTCACATTCATATTAAAGTAAATAAGCAGTCCACTGAAGTTAGCTTAATGATTAACAAAACATAGCTGAAACCAGTATATAATGTTTGCTGGTCTAATCTGGTTTAAGATAGACTCTCAGCCTGACTATCCATAAAGTGCCCAAAGCACATCTAAAACCACCCCAACAGATCAGCTTGGCCAGACCAGCTAAGACCAGGTAACCGGTTTAGGCTGTTTTAAGTCATTTTCCTCAACAAGGCTAACACACACAGTTACACACATCTCTCGCTGTATGCTAGTGTGTGTCTGGATTTCAATCAGCAATCAATTAATCCAGACAAACCATGAGGGAGACGTTTAAAAACCAATTAATCACTACAATAAATTAGCCAATTAACAGATGAGATGATATGAGCATTAAATTAGCCACAGTACCGGATAATGAAGCCACTTGTGTTTGTTATGAGTCCTGTAGACTGTTATAAGTGATAAACTGATCTACACAACCGCACAACACAAAGCTGCTCTGGTGTGATTACAGTGGGGTATTAGTGTAATATAACTCTTATACTGTATTCTGCCCAGTGGAGACGCTACACAACACCGCTACACCTATTAATACCAGCAGAAGATTGGATGAAGCAGCTGGAGCGCGCTGCACACGCATGCAGACATCTGATGTACCCAAAGTACCTGATTTACATCTTTGTGGGTAAAACTTTATTATTAAAAGACAAACAATTCAAAAAATGTTTACTAAAGGTATATATATAAAAATACTATAAATGTTTATAATACAATTACTCACATCAGAGTAATAATGAGAACAAATTCCCATTTAGCTCCTAAACCTTTAGTAAAATCTGTATCATTGTTTTACAACTCTGTCATACTCCATCTGTTGTCATGTTACACAGCGATCAGCGAGAACGAGATGACAGTGTGTTTGTACTCACGATCGCTGCAGTACGAGCCTCCGTACGACGTCATGGTGCAATCACAGGAGAAGCCCTCCCACTGCTGCAGACACACCCCCTGATGATGACACGAGTCCTCCGTACACGTCGTGCTGGGTCCTACACACACACAGATATACAGACACACACACACACACACATACACATGCACACAAACACACACACACATACAGACACACACACACACATACAGACACACACACATACACACACACACACACATACAGACACACACACATACAGACACACACACACACATAAAGACACACATACAGACACACACACACACATACAGACACACACACATACAGACACACACACACACACATACACATGCACACACACACACACACAGATACACACGCACACATACACACACACATACAGACACACACACACACACACACAGACACACACACACACACACACACACACACAGAGACACACACACATACAGACACACACACATACAGACACACACACACACACACACACACACACAGAGACACACACATACAGACACACACACACACACAGAGACACACACACACACACACATACACACACAGAGACACACACATACAGACACACACACAATGGAAACAATAGCACAAGGTTAAATGCAGATATGCATGAGCGTTACAGCAGTGCAGTGAAATAGTGGTGCAACTGTTTAGCGGATTCACTGCTCAGACATTCACACTAAGATTTATTACAAATAGAATCCACTCGGATTTGTGTCACACTCTCTGTGAAGTCTTTTCCAGCTGTGGAAACATCTGCACAGCTTCATAAAAGAGATTTCATCCAAAACACATCACTCTGTCATCATCATCAGGAAGGTCTGCTGTCAACAATCCCTGTTCAGTTTATTCTGATACCATTAACACAGATCATTCATGTCTTGTTATATTATATTTTCATATATGTATTCAAGAGGCAACGGTGAAATAAATCTCAATGATATTCCAGTTCTTTTAATATGACACAAACAATTCCATCAATTTCATATCTAATAACATCATGCATTCATGAAGCTGTACACTAGGAATAACACAAGCACAGCTGCTGAATGTGAATGTGTTTTGTGCAGGCAGAGACCGGGCGATCGAGGCAGGTAATAATGTTGTTTTTGCAGAGAGAGAGAGTGAAATGAGATGGAGTCTGCAGGGAAATCAACACAGCAGCTCCACGGCTTAAAAACGAAAGCAGCATCTGCTGTAAACTCACTCATACACAAAACATGAACAGGTTTGATGATGCCCAGTCTCATCTTACACACAGGAAAACACTTTCTTGACCTGGCAAGCTCTAATCTGATTGGCTGGCATTGACTACCACGTTCAGTTTATTTACACTTTGGTGAAAATCCCAATACATCTGCATAATCCCAGAATTTATAAATCAATAAAGCTGAAGACGGCCTGCTCACATAAAACAACACGTCTGAATAAATAATACCAGACAAAACGGAAAGTGCATCTTGTGTTTGATTAACTGTGTTTGAGTCTGTCGGCCATGTTTGAAGGTTGACTGACCATCACATCCTCGATCCACCTGTCCGACCCTGTGGAGGGCGTCTGCGAGCAGGTCAGGCAAACGGCCGTTCAGGTCAACAGAGGCCAAACACCCCTGATACCCGTCCCGGGACGCGATCAGCTTCGGAAGACTGTTGTACATGCTTTTGCCGACTCCACCGATGTACAGCTCTCCTGCAGAAGAGAGAGAGACACAGAGAGAGAGAGAGAATGAGATAGAGATAGATAGATAGAGAGAGAGAGAGAGAGAGAGAGAGACACACACACACAGAGAGAGAGAGAGAGAGAGAGAGAGAGAGAGATTATAGAGACTATAAAACGTACAATAATGCTTTGGCAATATTGTATGTAAACACAATCATAACAATAATGTACTTTTAAATTGAAATTGAATTGATAGAGAGACACACCTAAATTCAAGTTCCCCTAACACACTGCAACATGAAGCCCTTAAAACCCAAGAGCTGAAAACTCACAAACCCACTAACAACTAACAAACACCAGTTTCAGACCAGCACTGCTGAACTAAACCAGATCAGAATAAACCAAATCATAAAAAAAAGCAAAAATTCATATTTGGACCATTGGGAAAATGAAAGTAAAAACCAAAGCAAAGCCCTGGAATGTTATCAGGACCTAAACAGAACATATAATCTGGCAGAATATCTGCTCACTGTAAGAGATCCAAAACAGAGACGGATCCTCCCCAAATACAGACTCAGTGATCACAGACAAACATGAACGAGTCTCACTGGGACACGGGTGAGGTCGAGACAGACAGACAGACAGACAGACAGAGTCTGTGCTCACTGGGACACGGGTGAGGTCGAGACAGAGACACACTTTCTCCTTCACTGTGAGAAATTTGCAAAGGTAAGAGAGATATACCTCCACAAACTCTCAAACCTCATGCCACAGTTTTCCAGTTTAGCAGAAACCGATCAGATGCTGGTGTTACTGGGGGAGAACAGATCAGATGCTGGTGTTACTGGAGGAGATCAGATCAGATGCTGGTGTTACTGGGGGAGATCAGATTGAATGCTGGTGTTACTGGGTTAGATCAGATCAGATGCTGGTGTTACTGGGGGAGATCAGATCAGATGCTGTTGTTACTGGGGGAGATCAGATGCTGGTGATACTGGGGGAGATCAGATCAGATGCTGGTGTTACTGGAGGAGATCACATCAGATGCTGGTGTTACTGGGGTAGATCAGATCAGATGCTGGTGATACTGGGGGAGGTCAGATCAGATGCTGGTGTTACTGGGGAGATCAGATCAGATGCTGGTGTTACTGGGGGAGATCAGATCAGATGCTGGTGTTACTGGGGGAGATCACCAGATCAGATGCTGGTGTTACTGGGGGAGATCAGATCAGATGCTGTTGTTACTGGGGGAGATCAGACAGATGCTGGTGATACTGGGGGAGATCAGATCAGATGCTGGTGTTACTGGGGAGATCAGATCAGATGCTGGTGTTACTTGGGTAGATCAGATCAGATGCTGGTGTTACTGGGGGAGATCAGATGCTGGTGTTACTGGGGGAGATCAGACAGATGCTGGTGATACTGGGGGAGGTCAGATCAGATGCTGGTGTTACTGGGGAGATCAGATCAGATGCTGGTGTTACTGGGGGAGATCAGATCAGATGCTGGTGTTACTGGGGGTGATCACCAGATCAGATGCTGGTGTTACTGGGGGAGATCAGATCAGATGCTGTTGTTACTGGGGGAGATCAGACAGATGCTGGTGATACTGGGGGAGATCAGATCAGATGCTGGTGTTACTGGGGAGATCAGATCAGATGCTGGTGTTACTTGGGTAGATCAGATCAGATGCTGGTGTTACTGGAGGAGATCAGACAGATGCTGGTGATACTGGGGGAGATCAGATCAGATGCTGGTGTTACTGGGGGAGATCAGATCAGATGCTGGTGATACTTGGGGAGATCAGATCGGATGCTGGTGTTACTGGAGGAGATCACATTGCTGTTTGCCAGATTGCCAGATTGGATGCTGGTGTTACTGGGGGAGACGAGATCAGATGCTGGTGTTACTGGGTGAGAGCAGATCAGATGCTGGTGTTACTGGGGGAGATCAGATCAGATGCTGGTGTTACTGGAGGAGATCAGATCAGATGCTGGTGTTACTGGGGGAGATCAGATCAGATGCTGAAGTTACTGGAGGAGATCAGATCAGATACTGGTGTTACTGGAGGAGATCAGATCAGATGCTGGTGTTACTGGGGGAGATCAGATCAGATGCTGGTGTTACTGGAGGAGATCAGATCAGATGCTGGTGTTACTGGGGGAGATCAGATCAGATGCTGGTGTTACTGGGGGAGATCAGATCAGATGCTGGTGTTGCTGGGGGAGATCAGATCAGATGCTGGTGATACTGGGGTAGATCAGATCAGATGCTGGTGTTACTGGGGGAGATCAGATCAGATGCTGGTGTTACTGGGGGAGATCAGATCAGATGCTGCTGTTACTGGGGGAGATCAGATCAGATGCTGGTGTTACTGGGGGAGATCAGACAGATGCTGGTGATACTGGGGGAGATCAGATCAGATGCTGGTGTTACTGGGGAGATCAGATCAGATGCTGGTGATACTGGGGGAGATCAGATTGAATGCTGGTGTTACTGGGTTAGATCAGATCAGATGCTGGTGTTACTGGGGGAGATCAGATCAGATGCTGTTGTTACTGGGAGAGATCAGACAGATGCTGGTGATACTGGGGGAGATCAGATCAGATGCTGGTGTTACTGGGTAGATCAGATCAGATGCTGGTGTTACTGGAGGAGATCAGACAGATGCTGGTGATACTGGGGGAGATCAGATCAGATGCTGGTGTTACTGGGGGAGATCAGATCAGATGCTGGTGTTACTGGGGGAGATCAGATCAGATGCTGGTGTTACTGGGGGAGATCAGATCAGATGCTGGTGTTACTGGGGAGATCAGATCAGATGCTGGTGTTACTGGGGGAGATCAGATCAGATGCTGGTGTTACTGGGGGAGATCAGATCAGATGCTGGTGTTACTGGGGGAGATCAGATCAGATTCTGGTGTTACTGGAGGAGATCAGATCAGATGCTGGTGATACTTGGGGAGATCAGATCGGATGCTGGTGTTACTGGAGGAGATCACATTGCTGTTTGCCAGATTGCCAGATTGGATGCTGGTGTTACTGGGGGAGATCAGATCAGATGCTGGTGTTACTGGGTGAGAGCAGATCAGATGCTGGTGTTACTGGGGGAGATCAGATCAGATGCTGGTGTTACTGGAGGAGATCAGATCAGATGCTTGTGTTACTGGGGGAGATCAGATCAGATGCTGGTGTTACTGGGTGAGAGCAGATCAGATGCTGGTGTTACAGGGTGAGAGCAGATCAGATGCTGGTGTTACATTGTGAGATCAGATCAGATGCTGAAGTTACTGGAGGAGATCAGATCAGATGCTGGTGTTACTGGGGGAGATCAGATCAGATGCTGGTGTTACTGGGGGAGATCAGATCAGATGCTGGTGTTACTGGGGGAGATCAGATCAGATGCTGGTGTTACTGGGGGAGATCAGATCAGATGCTGGTGTTACTGGGTGAGATCAGATCAGATGCTGGTGTTACTGGGTGAGATCAGATCAGATGCTGGTGTTACTGGAGGAGATCAGATCAGATGCTGGTGTTACTGGGGGAGATCAGATCAGATGCTGGTGTTACTGGGGGAGATCAGATCAGATGCTGGTGTTACTGGGGGAGATCAGATCAGATGCTGGTGTTACTGGGGGAGATCAGATCAGATGCTGGTGTTACTGGGGGAGATCAGATCAGATGCTGGTGTTACTGGGTGAGAGCAGATCAGATGCTGGTGTTACTGGGTGAGAGCAGATCAGATGCTGGTGTTACTGGGGGAGATCACATCAGATGCTGGTGTTACTGTGGGAGATCAGATCAGATGCTGGTGTTACTGGGGGAGATCAGATCAGATGCTGGTGTTACTGGGGGAGATCACATCAGATGCTGGTGTTACAGATGCTGGTGTTACTGGAGGAGATCAGATCAGATGCTGGTGTTACTGGGGGAGATCAGATCAGATGCTGGTGTTACTGGGGGAGATCAGATCAGATGCTGGTGTTACTGGGTGAGAGCAGATCAGATGCTGGTGTTACTGGGTGAGAGCAGATCAGATGCTGGTGTTACTGGGTGAGAGCAGATCAGATGCTGGTGTTACTGGGGGAGATCAGATCAGATGCTGGTGTTACTGGGGGAGATCAGATCAGATGCTGGTGTTACTGGGGGAGATCACATCAGATGCTGGTGTTACTGGGGGAGATCAGATCAGATGCTGGTGTTACTGGGGGAGATCAGATCAGATGCTGGTGTTACTGGGGGAGATCACATCAGATGCTGGTGTTACTGGGGGAGATCAGATCAGATGCTGGTGTTACTGGAGGAGATCAGATCAGATGCTGGTGTTACTGGGTGAGATCAGATCAAGTCAAGTCAAGTGGTTTTTATTGTCGTTTCAACCATATACAGTTATTACAGTACACAGCAAAACGAGACAACGTTCCTCCAGGACCATGGTGCTACATAAAAACAACAAAGGACCAACATAGGACCACATGAGACTACACAACGAAATAAAATACCTATATAAACTACCTATATATACCTATATAAAGTGCACATGCAAACATGTGCAAAAAGTACAGGACAGTACAACAAATTACTGACAATGAACAGGACAATAGACAGTGCAGCGCTGACCAGTACTCAGTAGTGCAAAAAGATGACAGTTTCTAAAAATGTAAACATAACATACTATGAGATAGTGTTCTATGCACATAGCAGTTATTGAGGTAGCAGACAGTTATAAAGTGACAGTAATTAAAGTGCAACTCAGGACACATGTGTGTGTGTGTGTGTGTGTGTGTGTGTGTGTGT